>NW_015651328.1:298104-309072 GCF_001515625.1 Sinocyclocheilus rhinocerous
GGCCTTTTGTGTACATAGAAAAAGTCTTAGATCTTTGAGTTCAGCTCATGAAAAATGGGGGCAAAAACAAAAGTGTTGCGTTTATAATTTTGTTCAGTGTAACAACTCCTCCTGGATATATATCTAACCTTTATATTTATATAAATATTAGTGCTGTCAAACGATTAATCGTGATTAATCACATCCAAAATAAAAGTTTTTGTTTACATAATATATGTATGTGTGCTTTGTAAATTTAATTATGTATATATAAATACATACACATGCATGTATACCTTTCAGAAAAATATGTTATGCTTATATATTAAATGTATTTATTTATAATATAAATTATATGAATATAAATATAGACATGTAAATACATGTAACTATTTTCAAAATATATACTGTATGTGTGTGTGTTTATATGTACATAATAAATATACACAGAACACACACATTTATTATGCAAACAAACACTTTTATTTTGTATGCGATTAATCACCATTAATCGTTTGACTGCACTAATAAATATACAGTATATACCGTATTGGCCCGAATATAAGACGACCCTGATTATAAGACGACCCCCCCTTTTTCCAGATGTACCTTTTGGAAAAAGGCTTTTTTTTAAATCAAATCTTGTTTTTTCTCAGTAAAACACATTTTGTCTTCAATTATTTTCATATTGCATATTTTTCCTATTTTAATTTTTGTTTTGAAAGTATGGTAAAAACTAGGGATGTAACGGTATGAAAATTTCATATCACGATTATAGTGACCAAAGTTATGTTTTAAAATCACAAAGGGAGTTTGGTGCCATCAGGCTAACGTGACAGTCACGACTCATGCAGCTGTAAGGTTTTCTTTTTCTTTTGTTTTTACTCGCGATCTTTACAACACGCATTACATTACGTATTTCATGGCACACTCGTTTTATGTGTATTTGGCGCCACCTAGTGTTGTTGGTGTATTATTGACATGTCAAAGTCTAGACCCTGAATATAAGACAACCGCGTTTTTCAGATGTATTTCCAAGAAAAAAATATCGTCTTATATTCGGGACAATACGGTAATATATAGATATAATGTTGTAAGTAAAAAAAATAAAATACAACGAATGAATTAAATTATTCCAGTCTTCAGTGTAACATTTGATGCTCAGTTATTATTAAATATTATTGGTGCTCAGTTAATAATAATCGTTCTTATTATCATCAGTGATGAAAACGTTTTTGTGTAATATTACTATTTTTGTGGGAACCATAATACATTTTTGTCAAGATTCTTTGATGAATAGAAGTTCAAAAGAACATCATTTATTACATTATAAATCTTAAATTATGTGTTTGTGTTTAGTGTCACTTTATCAAGTTACGATGACCTTGCTGAATAAAAGTATTAATTTCAAAAATATTAATCATCAAAAACTGTTTTGAGCACCAAATTAGCACACACACGCACGCACGCACGCACACACACACACACACACACACACACACATTTTAATATCTAAATAATACATATAAATATACATATTATATATAAATAATACACAACGCTTTTTATTAAGTTAAATTTTTTTATTATTTTCAACAAATAAAAAATAATAATAATAATAATTTCTGAATATTCTCATGTTGAAGTAATTTGTATTACAACTTTTCCCCTCTTCAGCCTCTGTAAAAGAAAACGTATGTGCATAAACTCCCATTGGCATTCCTTTCCCCATCAGCCCCCTACTTTCTTTTCTCCACCCATCTGCTCTGCAAATAAGGCTAAGCTCTGACTCACCACATACAAATGAAAATGTAATGCGATTACAAGACGTGCAATTAATTTGATTTGCCCATTCACTTCGTGATGTCGCCTCTATCCAAGGACACGGCTTTCAAAAATGACAAAAAACGACTAGGGAACTTCACATGCCGTATTTCCAGCAGTCACGTTCAGCCAAAGCTGATGAGGTGGCTCCGACTGCCACTGACCTAACAACACCTTATGAGTTGCTGGAGATGTGAAATGGATTGCTAGATGTTTTTGTGAATACTTAAAAAAACATTCCTGGCAGAGCTGTTCTAGTTTATTCACAGGAATTTACAGAAGGTGGTAATGTAACATAACCCTTCAGGACGTATGTTGAAGTCTGGTGTTTGTGTCTGGGTCAACAATTTAAAGATTTTCCTTTTCTCTCCATCTTGTGTTTTGTAGGTGACCCAGCAGCAGAGGAGTGGTCTCAGTGGAGCGTGTGTTCGCTGACATGTGGGCAGGGTTGGCAGGTTCGTTCTCGTTCATGTGTATCCTCTCCATACGGGACCCTCTGCAGCGGCCCGCTGAGGGAAACCCGACTCTGCAACAACACTGCCACCTGCTCAGGTGAGCCGCAGCATCAAGCAGGTAGAGTACCTCCATTCTTTTGGATGCCCATCTACACATTCACACTCCCTCACACTGCATGAGCAGGTCAAATGTCATTAAACGTTAGTTGAATGTTTGCTTTTGCTTTGTAAGTAAACATTGCCCAGTGCATGAGAAGAAACTGCAGCTGTTAGATGCTGTGGTTAGTATTATTTATTTTGCATGGCACACGCATTTACTCCTTCCACTGCATGCTTAAAGTCCATGTGCATCACACACACTGGATTTTTGTTGAATATCTATTGTGGAACTGTGTACAATGGGCACTGTTGACACTCTTTGTGCTGCATTGATATGAATCAAGTCATTCAGTCTTTTTTTTTTTGTCCATGTACTTGAGTACATGTACACTTGAGTATCAAGGTTGTGTGATTCAGGTGAGATCAGTGCAGGTCTCACTGGTATTTCTTTTTTTGCACGTCTACACATTGGTTTTCACCAAAATGAGTATCGGCATGTTAAAAACATACTGTTGAATGGACATTTCCAGTCCTGGATGCTGATTGGTCAGTTCAGCATTCAAGAGATTCTATAATCCACATTATACAACAGGGACGTTTCACTCTTTGTATCACTCAGCTTGTATGTGTTTGTTCCAGACAGATTGTCTGTTAGTCTGTGTGTAAGTGGTGGGGGGTTTTCAGTGACTCTTCTTGCAGGTTACATCGATACGCCAGTAGGTGACGACAAGTGACTGTCCTTGTGAGTGAATCATTGAATTGTTCATTCAATCATTTCTTTTTTTTCAATAAGACTGATTCATTTAGGAACAAAAAAAAAACATCTCATGAGTAAAAGACAGATCAATGCTGTCTTTACGAGTGGGTATCTTTGGATGCTTTAATTAAATAATTATTGAAATTGTTGTACGCTGTAAGATGTGAATTTACTTTTTGTAAATTTTACTTTTACACATTTTGTGCACTGATGATAGTAAAAAAAAAAAGAAAACAGGATATCCCCCATTCTGCATTAATTAATTTGCTCAATGTACACTACTGTTCAGTTTGTTTTTTAATGTTCTATTCATCAAAAAATCATTAAAAAAGTATAATGGTTTTCACAAATATATATTAAGCAGCACAACTTTTTTTCAAAATTGATAATAATAAAAAAAGTTGAGCACCAAATCAACATATGATTCAAAGAATGATTTCTGAAGGATCATGTGACACTGAAGACTAGAGTAATGGCTGCTGAAAATTCAGCTTTTCATCACATGAATAAATACACTTTTAAAATATATTAAAATAGAAAATGGTTATTTTAGATTCCGATCATATCACACAATATTTTTGTATTTATTTATTTATGCTCAAATAAATTCAATCTTGGTGAGCACAAGAAACTTTCAAAAACATTAAATCTTACCAAACCGAAACTTTTGAAGAGTGGGGTACATGCCATAGACTTATATGTATCACAACTAATTTATATTAAATACGTGGCAAACTATTTCATACCTTATGGATTGAAACCTTTCCCAATCCACAAAGCTGTTTGGATCTGGTCATTCCTTCTTTTTATTTTGCCTCAGCATTTGTATTGTTTTGGAGATGGATGGAGATGATTAAATGCCTGGCCATAGTTATGACCCCTATCGGCCCAAATAATTTCACCAGGGGCCTTTTGAATGATGCTCCTGCTTTATCTTTAAACACTAAATAGTAGATATAAATCTTCATGCTTACAAGACATATATAGATTGCCCTTTGTTGCAGATCATCAGCTGTGTAAGTCCTTCTTTGTGTTAATTCTATATTTATGTAAAACAGGATAACTCAATTTAACTCTCACTTGTGCATTCAGCCTGAGTTCTGATATTCAGCGTCTGGGCTTTGATGAGATGGTTGCCATGTTCAGCACTGGGTGTTTTTCAGTCTCTCCAAGAGTATAGATCAGCGCTTTAGGATGTGATTTGAGGACAGCATCAGATGATCTCAATCGAACGAACAAGACTGAAGAGAATTGAAGAGAAATGAAGGATTTCTCCTGGAAATATCTGCTTGCCGAGGATTGATTCTAAACAACGATCGATGAAGGTCAGATCTGAGCGACATTACGTTTAGACATGCAAACTTTTGGAATGCAGAGATTTTCGATGCTTAGGACAGAAAAGATGATTATAGAGAACTATGTGTCAATAAAAAGTAAACAAGACGGCCAGGAATAAGAACGCAAGATGCTTGCTGTTGAGTTTTTTTTTTTTTTTTTAGTATTTTATGCTCTTTATGCTGACATCATAAACAGGCAGGCAATATTTACTAAAGGGACAGAAAAATAGGCAGAGAAAGACAATGTGAACAGGAGCAGAGCCGCAAGTGTGTGCGTGCATGTGTTCATAGATTACTTTCACTCCACATGAAGTGTTTAACGGGGATGCGCACTGGCGAAAAGGGACCGAGTGTCTTTGAGATTAGCCTGGCCTAGCGTAGCTTCAGCATAGTTTAACGCTGAATGGAAGTCCCTTGGTCCTCCTTTTGGCTTTCGTTCAAACGGAACTTAATTGATTTGCAAAAGCAATTATGGCCAGGTTTATTTAGTTTGGAGTTATTATTCAAAATTGATCAAGCACAGCCTTCAAATAAAACAGGTACTTTTAAAGTAACAGCGATTCTGGCTGCAGTCTTAAATTGCCCTCTGTTTGCTCATTAGCTTATCCCATTCTAGAGCTCAGTCTAATTTGTGGACACAAGCTATCGATAGCTGTTTCCATCAGAATTAACACTGCAAATTCTTGAATTTTGTTCTCTGTTGCTTTCTCAGGAAAAGTATGGTATGTTTTACCAGGTAGATTTGATTAGATTAAGATTAAGATTGATTTGGTTTTCATGACTATTTCTAGGTAATGTATCTTTGCATGTATCCACGCATCTCAAAAGAGGAAAATAAGGCAAACAGAGGTCAGTTGTCATACTTTTGGAGAAAAAATTAAACATTTCATGGGACAGTTGTGTATAGTGCAACATTAAACAGGCTATTTAGGATTTTTAGTAAAATTTAAACACCAAAACAATTAGGAAACAAAAAACAATTAATGAAAAAGGCAACATAATAAATATATCAAACCAATTTTTTTTTTCAAACAAATTTAAACATGTGACAACCCTGACCTGAAAAATACCCTTGTTCTAAGATCATAGTTTAATTCTCAGTAAAAATCTACTTTCACAACATAGTTGATCCTTGTTTAAATGTCTTTTATTTTGACCTTTTGTTCATTTGTTACCCAACAGCTAAAACAAAATAAATATATATGACTAATTATAATTTTACTTTGGAGGACTGAATTCACAAAACATAACTAAAATAATGAAATGTTTGATGCATACAAAACCACTGCTACAGAAAATCCTGGACTTTTGATTCAAAATTACTATTTATAGCGGTTATGACTACTAGTCCTAATCTCCACTGTAACGGACATGAAAGAATGTGATTTTCTTCTCCAAACAAAGGCAAAGATATCAGTCAAAAGGTTTCCATGGCAAGATCACAAGTTATCTGCAATGCTAAACCTTGGTCCCAATGAAACCCAAAATCTAAATTAATCTTTTCATGATAGCCTTAAGAAAGTCCTCTCAATGCATTGGAGGATGTGTTTAGCGCTGCTGCATATCATTGTGTCTGGGCAGCAGAGCAGAGCAGTGCTAGACCAAACTCCATCTGCTCAACTTTAATAAAGGAACGCTATTCAAAGCTTACGGCTCTATTGATAAATGAAATCTGATGCAATTATCTCAGACAGGTAAAATGACTCATGAGACCTAGAGTCAAATGAGAGAGCCATGTTTAAGTATACTTTTGGTGGACAGATTTATTTATTTTTAATGCTGCCTCTTTTGATTGTTGTTTTAGCTGTCAGATATTTCAGAGCCTGGTAAGGTTTTTTTTTTTTTTTTTAAGCTGTGAGTCCTTTGTGAAATTTAATGAAATACTCAAATAAAAAAATGACCACATTAATGCTGTTTGTGCAGGATTATAGATTACGTGGTTGCTTATATGGGAACACAGCTCCAGTTCAAATGCAACAATTACCTTATTTGTTCGTATATATACAGAATATACTGTATACATCTTAGGAAATGATTATGATGATTCATATTGCTTGGCCTATGCAATTAATGGGAATATTAATACATTATAATATATCATTTTAATGACATTTTGGTGTGCTCATTTTGTTTAATCTCATGTTATTGAGTCTGGGTCCTGAAGAAAAACTAAATGAAGACCACTGTATTAAATGAATCTTAGGGCAAAAGGGGCAATTACATCTGTTAACCAACAGGTGGTGCAATGCATCTGTTCTTACCCTTTAAATCTAGTGACGCATCAGACTACAGGGATTCAACGATTGCTCATTCATCACAGCTTTTTAAAGGGTAACTGCATCAGTTATAACTGCAGTCGCTGTTGCTGTTGGTCTTAACTGATATAAATAATATTTACGACATGTAAACAACACTGAACAATGCCTGCAGCCTGCAGAGCCACAGAACAGAGTTTGGTGGTGTTCTAGAAATGCTCTGAGGGGACATTGATCTATTGGTTTGGGGATTGTTGTCTGCCCCGCATGCCCGGTTCACAATCACATCTCTTTCTGTGCCTGTTTATTTATTTCTCTGTCTAGTCTGCTTCTCTACCTTTCATCATCAAACCTCATTGCTTTTTTGCTGCTTTTTTCCTGACAATGTGCTCTGGTGGTCAGTGTGTTCTCTCTCGCTTCCTTCACCATAGGAGGAATCGGCACCCCCTGCGGGGAGCGGATAGACAGGCTCTGGGTCTCTGTATGAGGCAGCACAGACAGTGATTTGCTGGATACCGCAGTACTTGTAATTTGGTCTATATAGAGGCAGTGAGCACTGCGGGCACATCAGCCCAGTATTCAACCTCTCCCCAAGGCACACAAAATCAGTGCTGTTATCCTAGCCTCACGTTTCACTCTTTACAACTCGCAATCAACAACATCGTCAGGCTAAAACTTCCAATGACAGAGTGTTTGGAAGTCCAGGCAAGAATAGACTGCCAGTGACATGCTAGCCATGTAAAAGTTTAAAGTTAATATCATTTTTACTCATCCAAATTGTAACTTGAAACTAATGCAAGAATAATTTTATTTATTTATTTTTAGCAAATAGGACCCTTGGAGACGTCAAAGATTATAAACCAGTGGTTCTCAACTGGTTTTGCTTCTGGAATCGGGAATACATGTTAAAATATGTATTTATTTATTGACCACTTCCGGACACATGCTTAGCATATGACAACATTTTTAATACATTTTAAGTATATATGGAACTATTTAGGTAAAAATGCTTGCAAACTGATTACTGACCACAAATTTGTGTGCTGTATGATTATGCTAATTAAAATAGAATGTCATTCCTCCCACATCATCTGTAGTGAAAAAAACAGTTGTGAAATGAGACAGTTTGGCTAACTATATACTTCATATAATTCATTCAGTATGGAAATCTTAAAATGCTTAAAATGAATATAATTTGTTTATTTTTTGTGCCAAAGTTTGGGGTATATGTTTAGCCTATTTATTCATTTAATTTGATGTATTTGTTCAAATTAATCCTAGTTACTTACTATGTATAATCAGATGGTTATTTGCTTTTACACTATCGTCGTCCACAGCCCTATTAGAACCTGCACCTGTAACCCATTTTTAGGTCAATATAAACTATTTTTTTTTATAAATGGCTTCATTACAGAAGATAATAAGAGGCTTAAATGCATAAATGGCTCTTTTTTTTCTTTTCTTTTTTTTTACCAGTTGTCTAATTTGATCTGCTGAAGAGGGCAGAAAGTGACTCTGAAAATGTGCTTTTGTCTCCAAAGTTGTTCGAGCAACAATTACCTCATTTTTTTTTTTTTACCTGTCCAGCCCCTCTCTCTTTCTTTCTCTCTCATTTGCTTCATGCATGCTCTTTTTTTTTATTCTCCGTGCTGTATGTGCAGCTGAGCCATGGCTCCTTTGAGCTTTGCACTACAGAGCACTATCAATTATTTATCAGCATGCATAATTCACAGTACATCCCTGCTCTACACTGAGGAGGCCTTACAATCTCTCCCTCGCTCTTTCCAAAATCTCATTCTCTGTCTCTTTTACTTACTCTTTCTTTTGTCCCTTTCTCCAAATCCTGGCCAATTCTCTTGCTTTCCATCCTCTGTCAGGATCCGTTTTTCTTTCTGTCCTCACCTGAATCACTCTTTTCAATCTCTCCCACCTTTCCATCCTCCTCTTCTTCAGTGTTCCATATGTATCTTGCCTATTATTAAAGTCTGTCTTCTGCTTTCACTGTCACTCCACACATCAAGCATTTCCTATTTCTTTCTTTGGCAACTCAGATTAATGAAATGTTGACTACCTTGTTGGTCTAGTAAGGATGGCTGCTCTTCTGCTTCCACAGATCCCTACAGTCTAGAGGAAATATATGGTAGGAGGAGGAAGTCATTTAGGCTCATCTCGGTGGTTTTGTGTTTGGTTTAACAGTTGTTGCACTGCAGTGGTTTGTCAAAGGTTATTCACACCCTCACCCATAACATCTCATCAAGCCCCCAGTCCTATGTTCTGTTCTAAAACCTAGCTAGCTAGCAACCTAGTAAGCTGCCTTCATAGGCAGCATTTAAAGCATAATAGGATCTAATTTCCAATGCAACGACTGTTTCATACAGTACATAATTATGGGTATGAATTTTAAAGACAGCCTTACCTTCCTTCGCAGTGGTAAACCCAGAATGCATTGCAAAAAAAAAAGCTTTTTTTAACATTTAAATAATATTAAACTGGCCATTTCAGACCAAAATTTGTATATTTATACTTATTAAATGTTGTTTTTCTCACATTTCTTGCATTGAAATCCATTGTGAAACAAGACATGTATATAGCCTACTTAAATTGTGTGTCCATAAAATTTATCAGAAATTTATTATATGACTAAATATTTAATTTGAATTTTAAATATATGGACATTTTTGAAAAAACTTTTTTTTTTTTTTTTTAAGCTGTGGGTCCTTTGTGAAATTTAATGAAATACTCAAATAAAAAAATGACCACATTAATGCTGTTTGTGCAGGATTATAGATTACGTGGTTGCTTATATGGGAACACAGCTCCAGTTCAAATGCAACAATTACCTTATTGTTCATTCTGGTGCGGCTTTGGTACATTATGCTTGACTGCATATTTAGTAATCATCTTTCTCTATTGGTAATTTAATGACCTTACATTTTAACTTTTTAAACTTTCTTTTTTTGTGTGTGCATTTATTCAGCTGTAATTATTGTTTGTCACTATATCAGTGTTAAATCTCCAGTTAACAACTGGCAGGTCTCTTATGATATGGCTAAATGCAACTAACCACATAATATAGTATAAGAGAGTATATTTAGTGTAGCAAAATAAATATGCTTCTTATCAGCTTCTAAAAAGGTGAGAAAAATGCTTTTGTTATTGACGTCAAAGGCTGGGTGTCCAATCAAACTATACAGCATTTTGACATAAATTCATCTGTCACTTAGTAGAAGCAGCCAAATTAGGCAGAAGCCAACATGGACAGGTTGAATGACATGAGGGTGAAAATTAAATAATAATAATAATAATAATAATAAATGGATGTATGTGTGTATATATTTTTATTAAACACATATTTTTATTTTTTATTATTATTTCGCATATTGTTTGGGAATATTAATATATTATAATATATGCTTTTAATGACATGTCTGTGTGCTCCTTTCGTTTATTGAGTCAACACGTGTAGTGCAATATCAAATCTGGTTCCAGAAGAAAAAACAATTGAAAGCACCGTTTCAATGAATCTCAGGGCAAAAGGGGCAATTTCATCTATTAGCCAACAGGTGGTGCTATGCGTTTGTTTTTGCCCTTTAAATTTAGTGATGCATCAGACTACGGAGATTCAAGGATAGCTCATTCATCACAGCTTTTTAAGGGGTAACTGCATCAGTTATAACTGCAGTCGCTGTTGGTCTTAACTGATATAAATAATATTTACGACATGTAAACAACACTAAGCAATGCCTGCAGCCTGCGGAGCCACAGAACAGAGTTTGCTGGTGTTCTAGAAATGCTCTGAGGGGACATTGATCTATTGGTTTGAGGATTGTTGTCTGCCCCGCATGCCCGGTTCACAACCACATCTCTTTCTGTGCCTGTTTATTTATTTCTCTCTGCTTCTCTGCCTTTCATCATCAAACCTTACTGCTTTTTTTGCTGCTTTTTTCCTGACTGTGGTCTGGTGGTCACTGTGTACCTGTTTTTACATTTCTCTCTCGCATCGTCCACCATAGGAGGAATCGGCACCCCCTGCGGGGAATGGATAGACGGGCTCTGGGTCTCTGCATGAGGCAGCACAGACAGTGATTTGATGGATATGGCAGTACATAATGTGGTCTATAGAGAGGCAATGAGCACTGCGTGCACATCAGCCCAGTATTCAACCTCTCCCCATGCCACACAAAATCAGTGTTGTTATCCTAGCCTCACGTTTCACCCTTTACATCTCGCAGTCAACAGCGTCATCAGCTTAAAACTACCAA
>NW_015651328.1:314280-335002 GCF_001515625.1 Sinocyclocheilus rhinocerous
GAAACCAATTAAATGGAATATATATATATATATATATATATATATATATATATATATATGCAATGTTCGTATATATACAGAATATACTGTATACATCTTAGGAAAT
The DNA here is from genome assembly GCF_001515625.1 of Sinocyclocheilus rhinocerous. Lineage (NCBI taxonomy): Eukaryota > Metazoa > Chordata > Actinopteri > Cypriniformes > Cyprinidae > Sinocyclocheilus > Sinocyclocheilus rhinocerous. Next base: position 314,387 of record NW_015651328.1, read on the forward strand.
GATTATGATGATTCATATTGCTTGGCCTATGCAATTAATGGGAATATTAATACATTATAATATATCATTTTAATGACATTTTGGTGTGCTCATTTTGTTTAATCTCATGTTATTGAGTCTGGGTCCTGAAGAAAAACTAAATGAAGACCACTGTATTAAATGAATCTTAGGGCAAAAGGGGCAATTACATCTGTTAACCAACAGGTGGTGCAATGCATCTGTTCTTACCCTTTAAATCTAGTGACGCATCAGACTACAGGGATTCAACGATTGCTCATTCATCACAGCTTTTTAAAGGGTAACTGCATCAGTTATAACTGCAGTCGCTGTTGCTGTTGGTCTTAACTGATATAAATAATATTTACGACATGTAAACAACACTGAACAATGCCTGCAGCCTGCAGAGCCACAGAACAGAGTTTGGTGGTGTTCTAGAAATGCTCTGAGGGGACATTGATCTATTGGTTTGGGGATTGTTGTCTGCCCCGCATGCCCGGTTCACAATCACATCTCTTTCTGTGCCTGTTTATTTATTTCTCTGTCTAGTCTGCTTCTCTACCTTTCATCATCAAACCTCATTGCTTTTTTGCTGCTTTTTTCCTGACAATGTGCTCTGGTGGTCAGTGTGTTCTCTCTCGCTTCCTTCACCATAGGAGGAATCGGCACCCCCTGCGGGGAGCGGATAGACAGGCTCTGGGTCTCTGTATGAGGCAGCACAGACAGTGATTTGCTGGATACCGCAGTACTTGTAATTTGGTCTATATAGAGGCAGTGAGCACTGCGGGCACATCAGCCCAGTATTCAACCTCTCCCCAAGGCACACAAAATCAGTGCTGTTATCCTAGCCTCACGTTTCACTCTTTACAACTCGCAATCAACAACATCGTCAGGCTAAAACTTCCAATGACAGAGTGTTTGGAAGTCCAGGCAAGAATAGACTGCCAGTGACATGCTAGCCATGTAAAAGTTTAAAGTTAATATCATTTTTACTCATCCAAATTGTAACTTGAAACTAATGCAAGAATAATTTTATTTATTTATTTTTAGCAAATAGGACCCTTGGAGACGTCAAAGATTATAAACCAGTGGTTCTCAACTGGTTTTGCTTCTGGAATCGGGAATACATGTTAAAATATGTATTTATTTATTGACCACTTCCGGACACATGCTTAGCATATGACAACATTTTTAATACATTTTAAGTATATATGGAACTATTTAGGTAAAAATGCTTGCAAACTGATTACTGACCACAAATTTGTGTGCTGTATGATTATGCTAATTAAAATAGAATGTCATTCCTCCCACATCATCTGTAGTGAAAAAAACAGTTGTGAAATGAGACAGTTTGGCTAACTATATACTTCATATAATTCATTCAGTATGGAAATCTTAAAATGCTTAAAATGAATATAATTTGTTTATTTTTTGTGCCAAAGTTTGGGGTATATGTTTAGCCTATTTATTCATTTAATTTGATGTATTTGTTCAAATTAATCCTAGTTACTTACTATGTATAATCAGATGGTTATTTGCTTTTACACTATCGTCGTCCACAGCCCTATTAGAACCTGCACCTGTAACCCATTTTTAGGTCAATATAAACTATTTTTTTTTATAAATGGCTTCATTACAGAAGATAATAAGAGGCTTAAATGCATAAATGGCTCTTTTTTTTCTTTTCTTTTTTTTTACCAGTTGTCTAATTTGATCTGCTGAAGAGGGCAGAAAGTGACTCTGAAAATGTGCTTTTGTCTCCAAAGTTGTTCGAGCAACAATTACCTCATTTTTTTTTTTTTACCTGTCCAGCCCCTCTCTCTTTCTTTCTCTCTCATTTGCTTCATGCATGCTCTTTTTTTTTATTCTCCGTGCTGTATGTGCAGCTGAGCCATGGCTCCTTTGAGCTTTGCACTACAGAGCACTATCAATTATTTATCAGCATGCATAATTCACAGTACATCCCTGCTCTACACTGAGGAGGCCTTACAATCTCTCCCTCGCTCTTTCCAAAATCTCATTCTCTGTCTCTTTTACTTACTCTTTCTTTTGTCCCTTTCTCCAAATCCTGGCCAATTCTCTTGCTTTCCATCCTCTGTCAGGATCCGTTTTTCTTTCTGTCCTCACCTGAATCACTCTTTTCAATCTCTCCCACCTTTCCATCCTCCTCTTCTTCAGTGTTCCATATGTATCTTGCCTATTATTAAAGTCTGTCTTCTGCTTTCACTGTCACTCCACACATCAAGCATTTCCTATTTCTTTCTTTGGCAACTCAGATTAATGAAATGTTGACTACCTTGTTGGTCTAGTAAGGATGGCTGCTCTTCTGCTTCCACAGATCCCTACAGTCTAGAGGAAATATATGGTAGGAGGAGGAAGTCATTTAGGCTCATCTCGGTGGTTTTGTGTTTGGTTTAACAGTTGTTGCACTGCAGTGGTTTGTCAAAGGTTATTCACACCCTCACCCATAACATCTCATCAAGCCCCCAGTCCTATGTTCTGTTCTAAAACCTAGCTAGCTAGCAACCTAGTAAGCTGCCTTCATAGGCAGCATTTAAAGCATAATAGGATCTAATTTCCAATGCAACGACTGTTTCATACAGTACATAATTATGGGTATGAATTTTAAAGACAGCCTTACCTTCCTTCGCAGTGGTAAACCCAGAATCCTTGCAAAAAAAAAAGCTTTTTTTTAACATTTAAATAATATTAAACTGGCCATTTCAGACCAAAATTTGTATATTTATACTTATTAAATGTTGTTTTTCTCACATTTCTTGCATTGAAATCCATTGTGAAACAAGACATGTATATAGCCTACTTAAATTGTGTGTCCATAAAATTTATCAGAAATTTATTATATGACTAAATATTTAATTTGAATTTTAAATATATGGACATTTTTGAAAAAACTTTCAAAACGTAAACTGACTATTAAACACAAATGTTTGTGCTATATATTTATGCTTAATAAAGTAGCATGTTATTCCTCTCACATTGTTTGTTTTGAAAAAATTGTGAATATATTGTACATCTATAGTTACAATTAAAAATTATTAAAATGATAATGTAATCATATTTTAATCAGATTTTTGATGTCGTCTGTATAAAAATTGATTGTGAAGCAAAACAATTTGAGTATGTAGGTATTGAGTATAAAAGTACTCATTAATTGTGGAAATCTATTGATCATTTTTATAATTTAAGTGTTTATAGACTATGTGCACTATTATGTGCACTATTTATATTTGTGTGCACTATATATATTTATGCTTCATAAAAAGTATGATGGCATTCCTCTCATGTAGCCTGAATTGAAATCTATTTTGAAGTAAAATAATTTGACTAACTATATACTTAAAATTCATTAAATATGAAAATGTATTATTAAATGTATTTTAAATGATTGCCTACATTGAAAATAATTGTGTGCTTGTTACAGATTATCAGTCATGTTTCATTTAAATTCATTTTCATGGACTTTTAGTTTGTTTCTAGTCAGTTTCCTTTTTCCTTTGTTCTAGTTCCTACCCATCTTTAGTTGTCTTGGTTTCTTAGTTGATAGTGTCATTCTGTTCAGATGTACTTTCGTTAATTAACTTTGCTTGCTCTGTGTACTTAAGTTCCTCTTGTTTCAGTTCAGTTTGTCAGGTCTCGTTAGTGTTTTGGTTGTGTTTAGTTTGCCTGCCTTGTTTGGATTCTATTCAGTGTGAATTATTAAAGATTTTTTAATCTTCATCTTCTTTTTCGTGTTCTTTGACCAACCAAGTTGTGACTTTTTTGTATGGCCCAAATTCTGTATGTTCCAAAATAATCACTTATGAGGTCCAGTCTCAGTTAAAATGTTGACTTAGAAGGCAGCTGCCTGTGTAAGCAACTCATTACATTTTGGAAGTCAGAATCGGAATGGTTTCTAGAGTCATATACCAGTTCAAGATCGTCCGTATGACTTCTATAAAAATAATTTAAGAATACATCTAGGGAATACTTATTTTCAGTTACTCAACATAAAATGAAACGGAACACATATCACTTTTATTGATAGTCAAATAATCCTTCAGGGGCACAACCATATTTAAATCCTCTCGGCAGGAACACAATCAATTGGACATGTTTCATGTTCAAATGGTGCATTTCACCTATTTTTCCGTCTTGGAAAAGTGACATTTCCTTCATGTTATACATGCTGTTTCATTTTCATTTCCTTCTCTGCCCTCAACCCTTGATCTGAGGCTTCATCCACTTTGGCGTTTGACGGTTGAGGCCCAGTCTGTTGGTGGCATTCCTGGTTGTATCCTTCATCTGGGCGGGGTTTCGCCTCTGTGTGCCCTTCTGTACTGTTTCTGGCTACTGAAGGACCCTTCGGCCCACCTCCCTTCATCTTCCCTCATCCCCATTGGTGGTTTTGTTGGTGTTTGCAGTGCATGGGCTGTGGGAGGAGTGGTCTTCATGTAGCCTGTGCTCAGTCACGTGTGGCCGTGGCACTCGGACCCGGAGTAGGATCTGTGTGCTCCCCCAGCATGGAAGCAAGGGCTGTGGAGGGCCCGAGGTGCAAACCAAACTCTGCAATATAGCTGTGTGGCCCGGTTAGTACTAATCTCCATTTCCGCATCTGCCAGCATTCTCTCTCTTTTCTCTTACTCAAGCCCAGAGTATCTTCTGCCTTTATGCTTTTATCACAGTGGGTCTCATTCACTAATAATTGAATAGGTGCTTTTACTTATGTGTGCAAAAAAAGATTTGCATGCAAAGTCAAGATGGAACTATAATGCACATTGTTTTTTTTGTTATTATAATTTTAGCAGTTATTAAGTGTATCATATATCATATCATATCATATCATATAATATAATAATTTAATATAATTACTAATATATAATATAATATAATTACAAACTGCTTTTGGTTGCCACAGTGGAATTATTCGCACATTAGTTTTGGCACAGGTTTTACACCAGATACCCTACAGTTTTTATTATTGTACCTGTTTAGTATAATAATAAAAACAACATTTAATATATTAAAACAAAAAAAATAATAAATAATAATAATATGAATAATAATAATTATTATTATTATTGAATATATGTAGTTTGAGTAAATTTTGTCCTAAATTTAGAGAAAAGTGTAACTGTGAACTTAGATAAATTACAAAGAGGTTTAGAGCAAACCTTAGAGCAAACTAGAATGAACAAGGATAAATAAATAAATACTCAAACATTAAAATATATGTATTTATTTTTATTTTAAAATTGTTCATATATTTATATGCACAAAACTCTGCATCTGCGCAGTTGGTGAATGAGACCCAGTGTGTTCTGTCTTCTGGACTCTTCTAACTTCCCTATTCTTTGCCCTTTTTCCATGTTGTATGTCGTTTCCTGCCTTGTCTCTCTCTTCACATGTCTTCCTCTGTCTGACCTTTCCCTTTCCTTCCTGTGTGCCATCCTCACTGCCTCCAGCTTCACCCCAGTCTGCTTGTTTCACGTCAGTCTCTTTCTCGTCTCACCCCTCCTGTTCAGTCTGAAGGCCGCGCTTGAGCTCTGTGTTGTCTGCGCTCTCTTTCTGCAGCCATGCCTCGTAGTTTCCTCTGGATTTCATTCATTCATTATGCAGGTCTCAAGATTTTTTTTTTAGCTGAAGTGCTACTCAAATGGGGCTTGGCTCGAGTTAAGCTAATCTGAATCGCAGATGAACCAATCACACGTATCCACACCTGCTATAGGGTTTGTTGTTTCTTCTACAGCGCTGCTCTGGTCTCTGCCAACAGAATCCGTCTCCGAAATTAGTTATTACCCCACTGAGATGAGCAATAAATCATTTGTCTGTTACATTTCAATTCATTTTCAGTTTGAACAGGTGGCCTTACCTGGAGTTGAAAACCTCCATTAGGCTGACAGTTGAAGGGTTAAGGGTGACAGCCAATTGCTGTGATTGTCTTTTATTTGAGGAGGCACAAATGAACAGCTGGGCCAGTCCGGCCGAGCAACTTTTGACTGACAGTGATTACAACCTGTCAGAGAGCAGATCTTCCACCTGTCGTCACCTACCGAGAGGCGGCCATGTGTAAAAACATCTCACCCTCCTCGTATTCAAATTGCATTCATGAGTGGCTACTGACGTGTAATCTGCTGATATAATTTAACATAGGATAAGGCACAGGACTCAACGTAATGGTTCACAGTAAAGGATGGTTGGCTGTGTGAATCTAAATGGAGATGTTGTAAACATTGGCGTGTTTACTCCCACATTACTTCAGCTCTATTTGAGAATATGATTACAGTGATGGTTTGCATCGCCGTAATCAAAGTGTGAGCAATTTCAGTTCCGGCATAGTCATTGGATCATTACTGTACGTTACTCCCTATTTTTATTTATTTATTTATTTTTTTACTTATTTTCTTGTTTGGTAAGAAATGGTACTGTACAATAGATGTTACAGTAGTTGTGTAAGTGGATAGTAGTCTTATTTTTAAGTAGCATATGGTGATTGTCCTCATAATAAATTGTTTCATTAAAGAATAAAGTGAATATTTGCTTATAGAAAGTTTATCAAAGTGCACTATATTTGCTTGTTAGAGGAATGAGGTTTAAGACTTATTTGTATGACAGTTTGTCCTGAAAAAAATATTAATTACCCCAAACTTTTAAATCGTAGTGGGTAAAGATTTCTACAAAAGCAGAAAAAACTATTTTCAATAATGATAATACTATAAAATGTTTTTTGAGCAAAGTTTCCTGAAATGTATAAAATATGTGCTTATTTATTTATTTAAAAAAGAGGTAAAATGAAACTAGAAACAAGTCAAGTAAATTTATTGCAAAATGAGAAATGGGGTGCTTAGGTTTACCATTCTTCCAAATACTGTTTGTTTTGCATGTCGTCACCTCAAAAAATAGATGGAAAATGTTTATTAAAACATTTTCTGTTCCTTAAAAAACAGATTTTTGCTTTAATGGACAAATACACTAGCAGTTTATTACACTACACTGCATCAGCAGCTTGTCTAAAATGTATCAAACTCAGGTTAAAATGCATCTTGCTGAACATGTCAGAATTAGCTAATAAAACATCGCTGAAACTTCCATTTGATTTACTGCAGCTATATGAGCTCATCAGTTTATGTAATTCAGCTAAAATAAATTTAAAGGAGTCATATGGTGCGATTTCAATTTTTCCTTTCTCTTTGGAGTGTTACAAGCTCTTGGTGCATAAAGAAGATATGTAAAGTTGCAAAGACTAAAGTCTCAAATCCAAAGAGATATTCTTTATAAAAGTTAAGAGTCAACCACGCCTACCTAAAAGGGCTCATTCTAACATGCGGTCTCCTCGCTCTGGCCGGGACAAGGCATCACAATATGGCAAGGGGCATAACATTTCCGTCACACACTTGAGGTATTCGGCCAATCACAACGCACTGGATAGCTGGCCAATCAGAGCACACCTCGCTTTTCAGACCGATGAGCTTTGTAAAAATCGACGCGTTTCAGAAAGGCGGGGCATAGAGGAGAAACAATAATGTACAGTATGTGGAAAATAATGTGTTTTTTGAACCTTAAACCGCATAAACACATTTCATTACACCAAATACACAATATAATGTTCTTTTTAGCAACATCATATGACCCCTTTAAGAGAAATCAAGGCCCAGAATTCTTAGCTACAGTCTTGAACACTCAGATGCATCTGTTTGTTTGTGTGTATGTATGTATTGCAAGTGAGGGATACTCAAAGTATCCATTTGATGTGCTGAAGTCAGTGTTATTTCCTTAATTATACCGTTGGTTTCTCTCTCCCTCTCCCTTTATGTTATTTTGAAGTAAAGTGAGATGCCATAAATGCTCAGCTGTGTTTTGTCGGGTTTCAGCTGCAGCTGCTGTCTCTCCTGACAACCACAATATGCTGGCTCTCTCTCCTCATTGGCTGCTGATTTCATGAGCGATGATGAGTCCAAAACTCTCATGGAGGCGCAGACAGACAGGCCACATTTATCCATGTTTATTGAGTTTGCGAGGCTTTAGAATAAGGTTATTATTTATCATGTTCTTGCTTTGAGACACAGATCCTCCATGATCTCAGACAGAGAATGCAGCTGCATCTGGTTTTGTTATAAATCATTCTGCCAACATTTAAAGAGGTATTTATTTAATTTAATTTTTTTATATGCTTTTCAATTTTTTTCTTTTCAATTTTTTATTTATTTATTGTATTATTTGATTTAAAAATGTTTTTTTTTTTTTTTTTTACAAATATTTACACAGAACATTTTTTATATATTTACATTAACATGCATGTGTGTGGTTGTGTATTTACATTATGTGTCTGTAGTATATGCATGTATGTATATATATATATATATATATATATGTATATACCACTTAATAATAATTTTCTCAGTTTGACAAACATCTGCTTTAACAGAGCAAAGGTGACATAGGTATTTTTGTTCATCATGTGCTTTGTCTTCTTTTGAATCCATTAGATTGAGAGATAATTTGATTTCAGTTCATACCATCAATCATTTCGAGATACGCTTGGATGAAATATGAATATCTACCCCCAACACCCCCCACCCCATTTAAATAAGATAAAAGTGATATTAGAGGTTAATATGCACAGATGCTGAAATTGCTGCTTAATGTCAAAAGACGTAACATCTCCCCTACTGTGAAATAGATAGTGCACACTAGAAAGCATTCATTATATAAACATAAAGCCATAAGATTAATGACGTAATTTGATGGATGAAGTTTAAATATAATTTTTACTTTCGAACATGCGGAATATGTGTCCATCGAGGCATGTAGGCCTTCTGATGTTTTGCAAAGGATCTTGGGATACGAGAAGTGAAACATTCAAAAGATTTTAAAACATTTTTTTTTTCCAACTCTTCAAATTCATAAATGCTTCAACAAAATGAGTCATAAGTGATGGGCTTTGGATTAGCGACAGGGAAGGGCTTCATAAGCGGCATTCACCCTACGTATTATTTATTCACATTGAACTTCACCAGAAAACATGAATCTCATTATTCAAGTAAGAAATAGTCACTGCAAATTGATCCCTTGTTTCATCCATTATGCAAAAGATCTCATATTGTTGTTTGTTGTAGTTGACGGTCAGAGAGAAGACCGGTATGACCGCAGGCAGAACAACTTCTGCTGTGTTTGCATATACTCTATTGATATCCACAGTTAATCTACTATATAAAATTAATGTAAAATACATAATGTGCTTGCTGTCTTTTATACATGGAAAAACAATATATATATATTTTTTTTTTGATTTCTAGCTTCTAGCTTAAATTTTTTTATTTTTTTTTCCTGTGAGAAATTAAAGGCTGAAACATCTGGAATATGCATCAATCTAACTAAAAATATTATCATCTAAGTGAGGTTTCTCATAAATTTTAGCGCTAATGTTATAAAGCCTCTATTTAACTTCCTGTGCTTTTAGGTTTGTCACAGAAGTCCATCTCTCTTTAATTAATTAAACAACATTAATCTTTTCTTTGCATTGGTCTTCTCTGAAACCCATTAGACTACAATTTTCAAGAAAATGAATGTGTTACTTGGAGCTCCTTTAATGTGCAGGTCAATGTTTATTCTAATATAATGCATTCTAATTCAATGTTCGGTGATGAAGAGGTGATCCTAAAAAAAGCATTTTTCAATATAGAATTAAAAATAAAATTGTGTAAGCAGGGTTTAAATAGCAGGTGAAAATAAATTAGTAAATGAAATTTATGATGCAATTTCTTTTAAGTTTTAGTGTATTTAGTTTTAGTTATTTTAGTACATTAAAACTAAACAATAAGAATCAAGAAAGAAAAAAAATGAAATAGAGTATTTTTTTTAAATTTCATTTCAGTTTATGTTTATTTTATTTCAAGTTTTTTTTGTCAATTGAAACTTAATTGTTGTGCTGACTGTATAGTTTATAACGGGGAAAAATACATGAAGTTTGAAAAATGTACAATATTTACATTGGCTTATCACTAATCAGTATCATATTCACTCTTTGAGTTTGTTGAAGTGATCTCTCAGGTTTGTATCAGGGTAAGTAGAAATCATTTTAACCAAATTCCAAACTCACATGCTACAGACAAACACAGACCCCTTGCTGTCCCCCGTCTCTCTGTCCGTACCTCCGACCGCCTGTTTCCTGTTTGTTTATGTCCCTCACTTCTATGTCCTTCTCTTTCCTGTCCTTCCTCCGCTTCTGTACTGTCTTATTCTGTTCTCACCTCCGCTTCTCTCTTTCTGCATCTCCCTGTGGTTGTGTTTGCAGTGGAGGGGCAGTGGTTGGACTGGGCCACCTGGTCTCAGTGCTCTGTTTCCTGCGGCTCCGGCACTCAGCAGAGGCAGCGGCGTTGCAGTGTGTCAGTTCATGGCTGGGCAGAGTGTAAGGGGCCACATGCGGAGAATCGTGAGTGCACCAACCCATCTTGTGGGGGTAAGTTTCTCTCTGGTGGGCTTACAGTCTTAAATTGACAGGTAGATTATGTGCACAGCTGGAAATTGTTTTGCTGTCATTGTCTATTTAATTGTAGCGGACGCTCTGAATTGTCTATGGTACCAAACTGCAGAGACTAACTGCGCCTCTCATTTTGTTCCACATATATGCTGCTGTGTCAGCATATGCCAGTTAGCACCCCTGATAATAATTAATAAGTGCAAATTAGCTTCATGCAGGTGCTTTATGACCACATTCACACTACAGCTAAATATGGTTGTCACTTCACATGTTTTATACAACAGTTAGTGCTGGTCCTCAAATCTGATTGGCTGAACAGTGAAAAGAATCATTGATATGCTATTGTATTTTTTAAATTTTTTTTAGTGTTTTCACTAAATCAGTTTTTATATTTTCAGCTTTCAATTTAGTTTAGTTAAACTTTTAGTAATTTTGTTGTGTTACTCATTTTTTTTTTATATAAATATTTCTATGTAGTTTTTATTTTATTAGGTAGTAAGTTTAAGTTTTTAGTTTTCATTTCAAGTATTTAAAGTAATATTTTAGATTTTTAGTTTTAGTTATCTAAAATAACCCTGGTTCCAAGAGCGCTGATAAACAGTCCAACAGCACTGGAACATTTAACTGGGACATTGTGTAGATGGTCAACAATAATTCCCTGTAATTCATCTCTTGTTCCTCGTTTTCTTCCTTATGTGTAGGTGGAGGAAACTGGGGTGCTTGGAATCACTGGAGCTTGTGCTCCAAGACCTGTGACTCTGGTTGGCAGCGGCGGTTCCGTATGTGTGAAGGCACGGGAATCCAGGGTTACCCTTGTGAAGGCTCTGGAGAGGAAGTACACTCCTGCAATGACAAGAAGTGCCCAGGTGTGTGTTTATTATGATCAAAGCATCTCTCTTTTTCTTCTCTTCTGATTTTTTTTTCTGATTTCCTATACAAATTTGGTCTGTTCTACCTTGACAGTCTTGATCGTCTAATAGCCTATCTAGTTATTATCTCTGTTTCCTGCGGCTCCGGCACTCAGCAGAGGCAGCGGCGTTGCAGTGTGTCAGTTCATGGCTGGGCAGAGTGTAAGGGGCCACATGCGGAGAATCGTGAGTGCACCAACCCATCTTGTGGGGGTAAGTTTCTCTCTGGTGGGCTTACAGTCTTAAATTGACAGGTAGATTATGTGCACAGCTGCAAATTGTTTTGCTGTCATTGTCTATTTAATTGTAGCGGACGCTCTGAATTGTCTATGGTACCAAACTGCAGAGACTAACTGCGCCTCTCATTTTGTTCCACATATATGCTGCTGTGTCAGCATATGCCAGTTAGCACCCCTGATAATAATTAATAAGTGCAAATTAGCTTCATGCAGGTGCTTTATGACCACATTCACACTACAGCTAAATATGGTTGTCACTTCACATGTTTTATACAACAGTTAGTGCTGGTCCTCAAATCTGATTGGCTGAACAGTGAAAAGAATCATTGATATGCTATTGTATTTTTAAAAAAAATTTTTTAGTGTTTTCACTAAATCAGTTTTTATATTTTCAGCTTTCAATTTAGTTTAGTTAAACTTTTAGTAATTTTGTTGTGTTTCATTTTTTTTTAATATATAAATATTTCTATGTAGTTTTTATTTTATTAGGTAGTAAGTTTAAGTTTTTAGTTTTCATTTCAAGTATTTAAAGTAATATTTTAGATTTTTAGTTTTAGTTATCTAAAATAACCCTGGTTCCAAGAGCGCTGATAAACAGTCCAACAGCACTGGAACATTTAACTGGGACATTGTGTAGATGGTCAACAATAATTCCCTGTAATTCATCTCTTGTTCCTCGTTTTCTTCCTTATGTGTAGGTGGAGGAAACTGGGGTGCTTGGAATCACTGGAGCTTGTGCTCCAAGACCTGTGACTCTGGTTGGCAGCGGCGGTTCCGTATGTGTGAAGGCACGGGAATCCAGGGTTACCCTTGTGAAGGCTCTGGAGAGGAAGTACACTCCTGCAATGACAAGAAGTGCCCAGGTGTGTGTTTATTATGATCAAAGCATCTCTCTTTTTCTTCTCTTCTGATTTTTTTTTCTGATTTCCTATACAAATTTGGTCTGTTCTACCTTGACAGTCTTGATCGTCTAATAGCCTATCTAGTTATTATGCATTATTATTTTTGACTTAATCTGTTGAATTGATATTCAATTAAAACTATTTTTGATTAAGTTTAACTGACATACAGTAATTGGGACACTTGTTGACTATTACATACATGTATTTTTAATTTTGTTTTGTGTTTACAGTTGTCATTTTAATTTCTGTGTTTATTTTTGATTGATATAAAACATCAAAGTCCCTCAAATCAGGGTTTTAAACTATTTGTTGTTTGGTAACAGGGTTAAATAAATTGCATACCTTAAAATAAAATTAATAGAAACTAAAATAGTTCATTGAACATTAAGTGTGGTCTTCTGAAGTTGATAAATAACATATTGTGACGCGTTCACTGAATGCTTAAAAAAGCAAGACTTTCAGACCCTAATTTGTACCCTATTTGTAAAAAGTGCCCTTTCCTTTTCAGACCTCTCTCACTCATTTTCTCTTTCTTCTGTATTTAACATTCTCTCTTCTCCTTTGTTTCCATTTCTTCTCTCTTTAAATTGAGACGGGTCATTCTTGACAGAAGGGAATTGTTCAAAGTGCTGCTATGTGTGATTTGTCAGCATGTCAAGCAGCACAGCAAACAGCAGATTTTAATAAGCATGCCGTTGACTGCAGCTTTGGGAGGCTATAGATTAAATAAATGTCAGACATTGCCACAGAGCTTATATCGGGCACAGGGCTTTGATGGCGCCAGACACTTGAAGACAAAAATCTGTCCGATAGCTTTGTCGGGGTGTATTATGTTTAGATGAAAAAGGTAGGATTCTCTTCTCCATCTCTCTCAGCTTTCAACCCAGTCCCCTTCTGTATCTCACCCCTGGGTTGTTCTCTGTTCAGAAGAAGCTTTTGAATGAAAGTTGGAGAGAGATGTGTGTTGTTCTAGTCACTGATCTTCACAGAGTTTGCTTTGTGCGCTGCAACAACTCATTTTCTTAATCAGTACTTTTTGTCCTTGTTTCAGTGAAAAATCTAGAGACATAAACCTAATTAAATATATAAATAAAACAAGACAAATCTGTTTGCCAATGGGTAAGAAAATAAACGTAATTCAAGATTAGTAAACAAGACTTAAAATTGTATACATTTTTGTTTTTGAGGTAAAATTGATCCTTTTTAAAGGATTTTTTAGATATTTGTACTGACAAAAAGACATAAAAACTGAAAATGCATGTTTACACGAAGTTAATTAATTAAGTTTTTTATTGGCATGCAGAACGTTATAGATTTTACATATTTTATTGGAAAACAGGCACAACTCATGATTAAGAAATTATGTTATTGATGGAAATTCAAAACAATATAAAATCTATTCTAGAGAATTCAAGAGAAATACTATTTATTTATTTATTTATGTATGTACTGTATGTATGTGCGTGCATATGTATGTATGTATGTGAGAGCAATCAATCAATCCTAAATAGGCTTTATATTTAATGCCAGTTTGTACATGTTTCCTAGTCTTTTTTTTTCTGGCTAATTTATACTTTTGATTCATTTTATTGATGGAAATTCAAAACAATATAAAATCTATTCTAGAAAACAAGAGAAATACTATTTATTTATTTATTTATGTATGTACTGTATGTATGTGCGTGCATATGTATGTATGTATGTGAGAGCAATCAATCAATCCTAAATAGGCTTTATATTTAATGCCAGTTTGTACATGTTTCCTAGTCTTTTTTTTTCTGGCTAATTTATACTTTTGATTCATACTGTGTGCAGCACCTCATGAAATATGTAAGGATGAGTACCAAGTAGCCATGACATGGAAGAGAGCCTCAGCTGGAGAGACGGTATACAACAAGTGTCCATCAAATGCCACTGGTACGTCATTGCACACATTCTCTCCACTCACTAATTAAGGTCTGTTGGAGTCATTTTAGAAATATGAAATATTAAAATGAAAGTTCACCCGAAGATGACTTACCCTCGTGTTATTCCAACCCATGACTTTTCCTTCCGTGGAACAAACTGTTTAATATTTTGAGGAAGATCTAAATGACAGTTCATAGTTTCTTTGGCTGTTATGGTCCAAAACAACTAAATAAAACCCACATATAATGACAATTTATTGTCAATTTATTTGAGTCATTTAAGTCATCATTCACTGATAATGTCAGTTTAATAACAATTTATTTGATTAATCTTCTTCTTGATCTAGAAATTGCTGGTTTAGTCTCTATCTAGGCCAGTAATCGAAAGTTTGCAGGTTCTGTGTAAAGACCAGTCCATGACCATTGTGCCCTTTAGCCAAAACCCAGCTTGCTCAAGGACGACCGTTCTTCTAAAAAGTATATTGTACATTGCTCTGGATAAAAATGTCAGCTATGTGACAAATTAGTAGTAAATTAAATCCACTCAAGAAAAGATAATGATCCGAGCATGATTAGCTTCAGAGTTTACGCCACCGCCTACATCACATAAAACTTTAAAACTGCAATCTAATGTTGTTTTGGCCATAGCTAAAGACGCCATATCTCATGCAGCCTCTGATACATTTGTTTCTTCTCTCACCGTGACATGCAGCTTTATTAAAATATTTTATGATTGGTTAAACTACATTATAAAACTCCATCAACGATGCAATCGGTGCAGCTTCCAAAATCTACATCGCACAACAGGCTCAAAATAAGTTGGTTTCCACGCAGTTAATCAGCATTCAGTTCTTAAACCCATTGAGATGAATTAGTGGTGTATGAGAGGGAACTTAATGAGGATGTTTACAGCCCAATATATGCTGCCACAGAAAGTTTATATACTGTAACAGTGATATCAAGTGAGATTTTGGTGGACTGAAATGTCAGACGTTGCTGCAGAGCTTATATTGGACCCAACAAAAATCACATTTCTTTCTTTGAGAGACTGTAGATTTAATGTCACAGACTGACATGTTGTCGTTTTGTACAACATGACATTCATGTTTTCTGAATGTTATATATTGAGTGTTCTGCACTCTTCAGATTGGCTCAAGATGTTCTAACCCTTCCCATCGCAGTGGGAGAGTTTCTTGGGGTTATTTATGCCCTCTTGAGTACAGCGTGCAATAATTCTCAGATACTAGTGGAGAAAGACACCCAAGGCACTCAGTGATTTTTACCTAATAAGAACAGAAAGACCTAATAAATGATGTCTTTGAAGTGGGAGCACAGAGCAGAGTGTTGAATGAGGTCAACGGCGAGCTGTAATCTATATCAACTCCACATCCCGAGCAGCACAAACTGTCATGCTCACTAACCCCCAAAAGAAAGAACAATTCCTGCAGAGAACATTTCGCTTGACTTTTCCGGGCTACATTTCCACGTCTGCCTGCGTTCCCTGTGTGATTTTCAGGCCCATTTTTATCCTAGCGAGGATACCAGGGGTGAGGCCTCATTCGAGTCTTGTTGGCCGTGATCTGAATGATGCAAGTAGCAGAAATTTTAAGCAACACTGAGTTTACAACAGTGTAAAATGACATACTCAAAACAGACATTATACCAGACATTATCATATGCCGCATCCCAGTGAAGTATTTTATATGAAGCGTGTGTGTCAAACAGACCTTCGCATGTTGTTATTAACGGTGATAATGATCTGTTTTTTTTCCTCTCCCTGTAGGATCTGCTAGTCGTCGTTGTTTGCTGGACGCAAATGGAGTTGCTTACTGGGGTCCTCCGAGCTTCGCCCGATGTGTCTCACTCGAATATAGATATTTACATTTATCTGTGAGTACATGGATGAGGATGACGTGCTGTGATATCACAAGATGGGGAAAACTTAGATTATGAATATTAATTTGTTTATGCACATTATTTAACAATATTTTACTGTTTTGATAAATAGTTTGTGTGATTTTTCTTGAAGTCAGGTCTGTATTAGAATATTGCCATCTTCTCATACATATTATGAGAAAATAAGACTTGTTTTCAGAGATTATTTTGAATTAAATTTATTTTTATTATCAAACTTTGTTCAAAACTTTAAAAATCGTATGCTTTATTTTTCATTATTATTATTATTATTAATAATTATGATGATGATGATGATGATTGTTACGGGGCTGACAAGACTTGAGACGTGCGGATCCATGTGCAAGCTATTTATTAGCAGAAGACAGAGACGTGGTCATAGAACAGGCATGGGTCAGATAATGGCAGACAGGTGTATGGCGGGCAAGACACAAGAAGAAACCTAAGGCTAGCGGAGTTCAACGATCGGCAAACAGAATCAAAGGCTCTGATGGCTAGCAGATGGAAATTCATGGACCGAATACGTGACAATGATGATATTTTGTTGTTAATCTGTGTTAAATTAAATAATTAAAATATACAATTTATTATTATTAAATATAATAATACCAACAATGCTACTACTAGCAGTAGTAGTAATAATTGTAATGACTTTGATTACTTAATTGTAGGGAATTAATTATTATTAATTCATTCAGGTTTTGAAAGGACTCGGATCGGAAAAATTCGAGGTCCACCTGATTAAACTGATTTCAAATTTGTTATTTTACACTTTAAACCAACGGCCGTCCAGCGAGCCGTGACCTCAGTGTATTTTAACAACTTAATTAATTGTATTTCCCTGGCCACGGTCAACACAATTATGATAATTTGTAAGCTATTATAGTAATTATTATGAGTAAGCTACGAGCTAGGCAGCAAGCAAGGGATCTTTTTGGCAACAGTTTTAACCTTGAAATTATATGACACCAACAATGATTCTTTATAAATGAAACATGAATTTTATTGGCTACTCTAGAGTACATCAAAACTAAGCTAAAACACACAAACATACACACACACACACACATGTACAGCTCAGAAAATTGAAGGAATGAGTTAACGGAGTTGCATGAATTTTCAAGGTTCTAACACTCGTTTTCACGAGTGGTTTTGAATTCACCTGAGAGACTTCACAAAGCAGAGAATTTGTCTTAAATTTACTGCTTAAATTAGCTCGAAACCAGTTCAGCAGAGATAAGATTTTGTTCGTTACTTGCGTTCTGCTTGGTTGACCGCTGAAAGCCGAGTCGTTTCTCGTGGCTACTGGATGGCTGCTGGAGGGAAATTCCTTCGCTGATTGGCTGTTGCGGTGACGTCGGAATGACATAATAATAATAATAATAATAATAATAATAATATGTGTTACTATTATTACTATTATTATTATATTGCTAAATAAATTTAACTAATGTCTGGAATTAAAATATCCTATTGGAAACAAGTCTTAGAAGCGATTTTGCTTCTAAGTACATTTATTTATTATTATTTTTATTTGTATGCTATTATTGTATAATTAATTTTTTATTAATTAATTAATTAATTAATTAATTTATTTTTTGAGGATACGTGGATATTTTTTTACTGGAAAACAGGACAAAAAGATTGGTGAATGCAGTTTACAAAGTGATTTAAGGCAGTAATCATACTTGCTGACTAATTCAGTTGCTCAACTGAACTCAACTGACATTTTATTTGATAACTTCCATCTGCTCCTGTAAGACCCTGAGTTTTGTAGCTCAGTAGATAGCATGGATGAGCAGCTGAATATTAAGTAATAAAAGTTTAATACACCAGATTTGTAGCTGTACATAAGTGAATGCATATCAGAAGCAGGGACGCATTTGTTTGCATTTTGTTTGGTGGTTTCAATAGAGCGGATAACAAGCCACAGAAAAGCGATAGATTGGAGTTTATTTAAAGGGCCATGTGTGCTGGAGAAAACATTGCTGCTGTCACCAGTGTTGGGTAAGTTACTCTGAAAATTTAATTAAATGACTGATTACAGATTACTCCTTTTAAAAGTAATCATGTTACTGTTCTGATTACTTCATTTCAAAAGTAATTAGTTACATAGTTACGTTACTTTTTTTCTGTGGCTACATCCATGAAATTTACATGAAATCCCAGCCTAAACGCTCCTGATAAATATTTGATCATTCACAAAACTGTTATTTTTTAACTAAAGCAAGCATAGGCTGCTGGTTTGGCATGGCAGAATACCTGCAAATAGCACTACTTTTATAATCTCTAAAAAGATGACATCTCAGTTCATCGCAATCTCACAAAGCTCTGTTATAACACAATGAATATATGCATGATGAATCTTTCATAATGTCTACAATTAGTGTGTTATAATGAGAGGATTCGTGAGCATGCACATTTCAGCACTGCACTCCTGACAACAACATTGCTCAACGCAGCAAACGCGTGTTATAGCCTTATAAACTCTGCCCGAAGCTTCCGCCTTTTAATCGTTTTTATTTTATATTAGTTCTTGCTGCTTTTGTGCAATAGATGTATAACAATTTATTTGTTTCAGATATTTTATGATTAGCTATTTCTATTTTGCGGGAGTCCCGTGAATCATTTTATTCTCCCGCATCCCGCACACACACGAGTCTCTGCACTCGCCTATCAAGTCTTGTCCCGCGCCGCACTCTGTTGCGTCGGGTCTCGCGGGAGAGCAGGTCTCTAATCCACTGGCACTTGACTCGACAGTGCGTGAGCTACATCCTTTTTACAATCTCTAGATTATAAATCACTGCATTCTGTCAGCAATGTAACGCCGCAGTAACGTATAGAGTCCTCGGCTTCTAACTATACTCTAATTACTATTTTGAAAATTATAATTCGTTAAATTACTCCGTTACTAAAAAAGTAATCAAATTACAGTAACGCGTTACTAAGTAATGTGTTACTGCCCAACACTGGCTGTCACTTACTGCAAATGATAATAGCTGCAATGACCACTCAGCAAAACATTAAAAAGTGTCAATTCCATTGTCGGATCCCTACTCATTATAACACTCAAAGAAAATAAAAACCACTACTTGGAGAAGTTTCCATTTAACTAGTCCCTAACATAAATGCTTAAAAGCATTTAGCACTTATCACCAGTTTCACAGCTTTCATACTGATATGTACTTTCTGTCACTTGTTGTGAGACCTCTGTGTTTTGACAATGATTGATTACTTCCTAACAGATTCAACAGCCTGCCTTCACATGCTCTTTCTAATTCCTCAGCCACGACCTTTGACTTTGAGTTCATAATGCAGAGTGGGTTTTAATTCTGTCTCGACCGAGGCGTGATGTGACGGGGTTGATTGCGCTGTTAATCTGTCCACTAACCCCTCATTATAATCAGACAGTGCTTAATTAGCTTTGATTGCCATTTTCTGCCACCTCCTGCACTCACAGTACTGTCATTAGACAGTCGTTCGGCCGCAAACAAGAACTCTGCTAGTTGTTTCACTAAGGGAGAAGTTGTTTTCACTTTATGCTCACACCTTGGTTAACTGTAGATGGGAAGTAGATTAAGGCGGCTGTCGATACCTTCAGACTGCTTTCGCTTTGCTCCAGACCCGGATCAATATTGTTTCAGCTTCAAAGCCAGCGTGTTGTTCTGCCCTTCTTTTTCTGGCTTACCTTTAAATCTGTCTCTACCTTTCAGTGTGCTTATTTATTCTCTTTTTAAGTTAGTTTATTTATTAAGCTTGTTTTAAGTGAATTAAATGAAAGTATATTAGTGCGTTTTAGGCCTATACGGGTACACAAAGCTACACTTTTCTTCACATCCTTCTCCATGCTTGTTCGTATATTTTAGCTTATTAATTATTCTTTCAGCTACAAATAGTTTAGCATATATTACCATATTTAAATGAACATAATTCCACAGATTTCTAAATCGGTAGAGAAATGCATTAAAATAATTCCAGAACTGGTCTGCTGATGTAATTTAGTAGCTGGAGTTTATTTCTCTGGTTTTATTTATATACCCAGGGTGCAACTTCCTGCTTATGTGGTTATTATTGAGGTTTATTTATCAGTGTCTGTGCATAAAAGCGTGGTTTTTTTTTCTTCGAGAGCATTTGGGGTGGGCCTAAGACTGCAGCAGCACTCACAACTTCATAAGTGGGAAATAGTAAGTTTCCGATAGCACGAGAAGACAGCAGAGAAGCTCTTGCTCAGCACAGTGGAGTGCATCGTTTTGTTAACTTTGTGGTTTATTA
>NW_015651328.1:335134-340124 GCF_001515625.1 Sinocyclocheilus rhinocerous
CCGCCCGCACTCGCCCATCAAGTGTTGTCCCACGGCGCACTCTGCTGTGTTAGATCCCGCGATGTGCAGGTCTCTACTCAGAAGGTGCCTGTTATAATGTTATGATCGAGGCTCTGGACTCTGAGCATAACTTGTTTTTCTATAACAAACTATAAAATATTTTCTATAAAAACTTTAATGCCTTGGCAGTGGCAAATAGCTTTGGTTTTATATTTAATTTGGATTACATTCATGTTATAAATTGAGATTTACAATAAATATTTTAACTGCTACTATGTAAAAGGAATACTGCTGTAAAAAAGCACCTTATTTGTTTGCAAACCAATTGTTATTGCACTTTTGTTCATATAGCAGAACTTTGGAATTAAAAAAAGTGCACAATACCATCTTTTTTCTTTATTTTAAACTGTTTTTTTTTTATTTTTTCTTTTTCAGAAATTCTTCCAGATTGTCAGCTTAATGTTGGACATTGAAAACCTTGAGAAGTGGGAAGATGCTCACCAGGTAAAATGTCCTTTCTCACCCCTGGCAAGACACCTGCAAATATCCGACCAAAGAACAGAACTGTTCATATCTGTGCCATTTTAATTTCCCCTCAGAAAGAGCTGTGTCATCAAAGCCAAGTCTGATCTCACAGATTAACAACAGATGTAATCAGACTGGCTTTGGATGTAATAGAAGCTGACTGTGAAGTGTGTTGGGAAAGGGATGTGCTGTTAGAGCTGCCTCTTTGCATTACACCGCTCCATTAGACACTGTTTGACTTTAGATTCTGTGCAGTGAGGTCCATGGTGACTTCGATGTCAAGCCAGGCCATGTCTGCATGGTAATAAACTTTCCTCAACTCATCCATCCATGAAGACTTTTTTTTTTTTTATTGAAGACCCACTTATGCCCTGAGGCCTGAACTAACTGCAGGAGATCATATTCTGACACACTCAAGAGCATACACGTTTTCTGGTAATGTCAAATAACTGACAATTTATGGCATGGTTACGCTTTATAGTCCAGAGTTTTAGTGTGCATCATGTCAGGATTGCCAAATACATACATTCTTGTTTTACTTTATGGGTGGAAGAGCAAAAGATGCTTAAATAAGTCTTATTTTATGTGCCAATTTGTAGTTGAGCTTGCTAAGGCAAGCATATTATTATTGCTCAAATTTAGAGGTAGGGATTTGAACAAACCCATCACATGTAACTGTTTGTGCTATGTACACATTTGATTCCTTAAGTCGTGTGACTTGAGGAGAGGTGTGCTATTACTTTAAGTGATGAGATAAAAACAGACAGTGTCCCATAAACTTATGCTACTGTTCAAAGGTTTAGGGTGAGTATGATTGGTTGATTGATTGATTGGTTGATTTATTGATTGAAATTAACACTTCTTTTTTTTGCAAGGACACATTAAATTTATCAAGAGTTCAGCATTTCAGCATTTTTGAATGATTTGTGAAGGATCATGTGACACTGAAGACTGGAGTAAAGGCTGCTGAACATTCAGCTTTGCCATCACAGGAATAAATGACATTTTAAAACATGTTAAAATAGAAAAACATTCCTTTAAATTGTAATAATATTTCACTTTTTTTTTGCTGTTTTTTTTTTGCTGTTTTTTTGATCAAATATATGCAGCCTTGCTGAGCATAAGAGACTTCTTTCAAAAACCTTCAAAAATCTTAGCAAATGCACAGTAACCATCGCCCTGCCAAACTTCCAAAATATGCCTGTATTAGTTTTTGAAATATAAGACTGTTACACTGCACTGTAGTCACTGATGTCACTTCCTGTCATGTTAAAATAGAAAAACATTCCTTTAAATTGTAATAATATTTCACTTTTTTTTTGCTGGTTTTTTTTACTGTATTTTTGATCAAATATATGCAGCCTTGCTGAGCATAAGAGACTTCTTTCAAAAACCTTCAAAAATCTTAGCAAATGCACAGTAACCATCGCCCTGCCAAACTTCCAAAATATGCCTGTATTAGTTTTTGAAATATAAGACTGTTACACTGCACTGTAGTCACTGATGTCACTTCCTGTGTAAACGTATTAAGGTTCATTCATACATGTGCAAGTGTAGTTCGTACTTTTTTTAAATGATAGACATGGGGAATGTGGAGGTAATGGTGACTAATGGTCACATACGGTGCAAAGTCTGTGCAGCACATGCTCGTGACTCCAGTGAACGTTTATGTTTGTGTACGTATGCGGGCGCCAGGTGCTTAGCTCAGTGTGACTGAGCCAGATTTCGGTGTTAAAGCACAGTTGAGCAGGCAAATCTTTGACACACCTCCTGCTCTCCCTGCTCTGTAAATAATCATCTTCTCCTGTGAGCCTGCTGGAGAGTTCACCATGTCTGCTCAATACTCGTTCTGTCTGCCAGAATATTAAAGGGGAAGTGTGTCTTTTTTATTTAAAATACTTTCTTCTTTCCCAGTGTAAAACTACAAGTGAGCCATTTATACAACAATGACAGATGGGGATAGTGGAAAAAAGGTGGTGAAAGTTTGAAAATTATGCAAATTGTTTTTTCAAAACTTTTTACTTTTATATATTTTACCAAAATGTGACTTATGTGACAATGAAAAAAGGATATTAGGGCAGAACTTGACTTTAATTTGTTTATATACACTACCATTCAAAAGTTTGGGGTAAGATGTTTAAGATATTCAAAAAATATATTATATTATTATTATTAGTAGTAGTACTTAGTACTGTTTCCTGTTGTAAAATGGCAAAGCTAAATTTACAAGCTGAATTGCAGCTCAAGAAACATCTCTTATTATTATCATCAGTGTTTATATTTTTGTGGAAACCGTGATGCATTTTTTTCCAGGATTCTTTGATGAAAATAAATAAATAGCATATAAATATTTTGGAGCATTGTACATTTTTTTTTACTTTAATGCCACTTTTAATCAATTTATTGCATCCTTGCTGAGTAAAAAATAAATAAATCAGCAGTAATATACTGTATACAGTATCTGGGACTGATTGGATAGTGAAAATGGGCACTACATACCAGTGCACGTTTGCTTAAACAACCTCTATTTAACTACAGCATTTAGCACTTGACAATATCATCCAATAGCCTGTGACAGCTGAAACTCAAGTTGTAACATTTTGATTAAAGTTTACAATTTTTTTTTTCCTCATTCAAACAACTTACACCAATTAACCAATCACAGTAAGTGCAGGAGCATTAAGGAAAGTAAATAGGGACAATATTGAATTCATTTGTATATGTGTTCTTGTGTTTGCGATTGCGATTGCCTTAGCCTTGTTGCCCTTCAGTAACAGCGCTTTGCCACACCATCTGGACTCTTACTAATTGGACAAATAACAAGAGCTATTAATAGCAGAGAAAGCTTTAGCTAACATACTGAATAAATATAAATCCGAGCGTAAATGTTTCATGAATTACACATGATAATACAACCACTGTATCTTTACTTGGAGTAACATATACAAATAATGGTAAATGAATGTGGTAATCATTCAAGAGGACCATGTTACATTTCAAAGTACCTTGGTATTTCCATCAGATACCATGTTGTTTTGGACATGGTTTTATGATTATGCTATTATTATTATTTATTTTTTGTATATGATAAAACATGAACATGACAAAACTTTAAAAAAAAAACTAGAATAATATAAGGTTTCTTGAAAGTACTTTAATATGTAAATATGATGGTATATGAATATAATACTGTTTCAAAACTTTGTACGTTTTACGTCAGAATACTGTGGTATTGACATGTTGTTTTACACAATACCATGTTAATACCATGGTTTTTTTTTGCGTATAGTACCAAGGTAGTACTATGAAGAGACTGTTGTCCCTGGCAACCACTCTCCTACACTGAGCTAATGTAGAAGATTGGCTGTCAGGGACAACAGTCAATTAGGCATATACAATTATTATAATTGTTATTGTACCGAAATATACAGTATGTATACATATATTTCACAGAACCCAAACTCAACCTCCAAGATAAAGATGTTCAGTCAAATAGCGTATTTTCAGCAGACTAAGGAAATTAGGTCATTTTGTGAAAGATACCAGAAGCCTGTTTGGGAAAGAATGATGTCAGTTCCCCTCCTATTTATTTCAAACCAACAACGAGCACCAATCTGCTTGGTCTTTCATCTGGATGCATATAAAATCCCCATCTGCCACATATTACAATACGTTTAATTTGGGATAAATTCAAAGCAAATGCAAAACAAAAGTGTATAAATACTATAAATGGAGTCCCCTATGGCACGAAGCAACACCACATTCCACAGACCGTCATGAATGGCTTATTTTCTATATGCAGGAAGGAAGAGTAAAATTCCAATTAGATTAAGAAATGGACTCCGTGTTCTCATGAACTTCACTGTGAAATGTGCAAGTGGCGCGCTGTTTTCTGGAACAAAGGAATAGTGAATTAAAACCCGCTGCCAATTTATAAACATGACAGAGCGGATGGATGACGGTATATACTGCGCCTCATCTCACACGTGGATCATCTTTTCACAGCTACATCATAAACTATCACGATTTGGCTGTAAAAACTGCACTGAAAATGAAAAATATTTGAAGGCAGAATTTATCGTTTTTTAGGAACAAACAGCTTTTTAATGTTGACAGTTATTAGACAAAGTTTATTTTTTTTGCAATAAACAGTTTATGGACGTTTAGGTGTGTTTGTTTGGGAATTATGAGCGTTATTATGAACACTGTCATTCAAAGTTTTGGGGCCGGTAATTTTTTTTAATGTATTTGAAAGAGGTCTCTTATGCTCACCAAAGCTGCATTTAGCACTTATATATATACTGTATATATATATATATATATATATATATATATATGAACATAAGATTAAGATTTTCTTATTATAAACTATAAGAGTTCATTTGCAAAAACCGATAACCGTTTTAAATTTTTTTTTATTGCGCATTCCAAGTAATATCAATCAAACTGCAGTTGGGTTGTTTTG
>NW_015651328.1:342466-342917 GCF_001515625.1 Sinocyclocheilus rhinocerous
GCATAAGCGTGTCTCGTAGACGGTGCTCTCGCCGAAGTGATGGTGTCAACTACCTCTTGGGGTAGGTCACCTAGAACCTCCGCGTCCCATCCAGGGACCAGACATGAAGTTTCCAGAGGTCTGGATGCGGATGCCACAGGGTGCCCCGTCTCTGAGTCAGTAGATCCGTCCTCAGAGGAATCTGCCAGGGTGGGGCTGTCGTGAGGAGCATTAGTTCGGGGAACCACATCCGAGTGGGCCAATACGGCGCCACAAGCAGGACCTGCTCCTCGTCCTACCTGACCTTGCACAGCATCTGTGCGAGAAGGCTCACTGGGGGAAACGCATACTTGTGCAGGCCCCGCGGCCAGCTGTGTGCCATTGCGTCCGTGCCGAGTGTTCCCTCGGTCGGGGAGTAGAACAACTGGCAGTGATAGGTTTCTGGAGAGGCAAACAGGTCTACCTGAGCGGC
>NW_015651328.1:342994-343761 GCF_001515625.1 Sinocyclocheilus rhinocerous
TGTATAGGTAAACATTTATATATAGTATATTCATAGTCAAAATCTGTCAGTAGGTTAGTTTTGTATAGGTACAGTATTTATGTGAAGCATTTGTATAGTTTGTATTTTTTTAATTTATGTATAGGTAAACATTTATATACATATAGTATATTTATAGTCAAAATCAGTCAGTAGGCTAGTTGTGTATAGGTTTTACTGTTTTACTTCATTGTTGTATGCCTGTATTTATGTAGCACCGTGGTCCTGTGAGGCACGACATTTCGTTCCACTGTATGTCCCCACATGTAGCAGAATGACAATAAAGCTCAACTTGACTTGACTTGACTTGACCTCAAAACCTTCCAACTCCAAAGGAGGAGGTGGCGAGCGAGATGCGACGGGAGCGCAGACCACCTTGTCGGTTGATGTACGCAACGGTCGCCATGTTGTCCGTTCGGACCAGCACGTGCTTGCCTCGTAAGCAGTGCCTTGGCCTGATGAACCTGCAGTAACACCGTAGTGTGTAAAGCGGAGGCAGCTTCTCCACAGGCCGTATAAGCATCGCTGGACTGGAGGGGAGGCACGGTTCGCTCTGCCAGGTGGAGGCGGTATTAGGACACAATTGCATCGCAATCGACAGCTCCACGGGGGGGACCCTTGTATACCCCCTAGCTGCACCACCATCGAGGGTGGTGAGGGAGGAGGAACCAGCAGGTCGGTTTCCGGCAGTAAAAGGGTGCCGTCCATGACCTGGTGAGCTCCTCATGCACCTCCGGGAAGAAAGGCAC
>NW_015651328.1:347933-365792 GCF_001515625.1 Sinocyclocheilus rhinocerous
CGGGGCGCTGAGAACCAGCGCGAGCCACCCCGAGAAACCAATCATCCAACCTTGAGGGCCCGGGACACGGTGGAGGTTTCCACTCAAGCCCTACCCTCTCGGCAGCCTGGGAAAGTCATAACATGACTCATCCGCGAATGCCCCCTCAGTGTTGTAAGGGAAACAGGTCAATTTAGCTCAAAGGGAATCATTTAAGATTTTAAAGGGAACTCCACCAATAATATGTAAGGGACAGAATCACTGTTTTACGGCTGATCACTGAGACGAAAGCACCAAGTCCCTGTGTGCACACAACTGATGCTGAGACTGAGCTAGTATCAGCCGGTCGTTGAGGTAGTTGGGAATGCGAACGCCCTGTTCACTCAGGGAACAAGGGCTGCCTCCGCAACTTACGTGAAGACGCGGGGTGACAGGGACAGCCCGGAGGGCAGGACCTCGTACTGATATGCTTGTCCTTCGAGCGCGAACCGCAGAAATGGTCTGCGGTGCGGAAGGATCGACACATGGAAGTACGCATCCTTCAGGTCGATTGCTGCAAACCAATCTCGGGGACGGATGCACCCGAAGATGCGTTTCTACGTCAACATCTTAAACGGTAACTGGCGAAGGGCCCGGTTCAAGACACGCAGATCCAAGATTGGTCGTTACCCACCGCCTTTCTAGGGTACAATGAAGTAAGGGCTGTAAAACCCTGTATTCATATCGGCTGGAGGGACCGGCTCTATCTCATCCTTCACCAGTAGGACTGCGATTTCCGCACGCAAGACAGGAGCATCGGCCGCCTTACCTGTCGTGAAGCGGATGCCACTGAACTGGGGGGGATGCTGGGCGAACTGAATCACATAGCCGAGGCTGATGGTCCGCAGAAGCCAACGAGACGGGTTGGTGTTGCGTTTATAATTTTGTTCGGTGTGTATAAATAAACTTTATTATATTTCTTTATTATATATATTAATAATATAATTCATGTGATGACAAAGCTAAATTTTCACATCATTCTAATGTGCTGATTTTAAGCTCAGGAAACATTTCTTATGATCAATGTTGAAAACAGTTGTAGTGCTAATTTTGGTTGAAAAAATAGATACATTTTTTTCAGAATTCTTTAATGAATAGAAAGTTCAAAAGAACAGCATTTATTTGAAATAGAAACCTTACTGTACATGGCAGATGGCAGACGGCGTGTATGGCGTCGTGTTGGTGAGCGGTTTGCTGATGTCATCGTTGTGGATTGAGTGGCCCATGGTGGCGGTGGGGTTATGGTATGGGCAGGCGTATGTTATGGACAACGAACACAGGTGCTGAGAGAAATAGGCCTTTTGTGTACATAGAAAAAGTCTTAGATCTTTGAGTTCAGCTCATGAAAAATGGGGGCAAAAACAAAAGTGTTGCGTTTATAATTTTGTTCGGTGTGTATAAATAAACTTTATTATATTTCTTTATTATATATATTAATAATATAATTCCTGTGATGACAAAGCTAAATTTTCACATCATTCTAATGTGCTGATTTTAAGCTCAGGAAACATTTCTTATGATCAATGTTGAAAACAGTTGTAGTGCTAATTTTGGTTGAAAAAATAGATACATTTTTTTCAGAATTCTTTAATGAATAGAAAGTTCAAAAGAACAGCATTTATTTGAAATAGAAACCTTTTGTAGCATTATAAATATCTTCACTGCCAGTTTTGATCAATTTAACTTCCTTTTAGGTCTCTCCGGGTTCTGCGTTACTGATGCGAGTTGTGGAAGACTTCATTCATCTAATTGGAGATGCTCAAAAGCCATTCCAGAGCTTTCTGGTCGTCACCAACAACCTCAGTAAGTTCTCATAGCATCCACAAAAGTGCCACAAGTAAATGTCATGTTGTCCTGCAGTACAAACCTCTTAAAGGTACTTCCGTGAAGCATTTAATATTTGAACTTTTAAGACTCTGTCTTTCTCTGGTTCTGTCAGTAATCACCATCCAGCGAGAACCAGTTTCGGCTGTTTCCAGTGACATCAACTTCCCCATGAAGGGGAGGAGAGGAATGAAAGACTGGGCACGTTCTGCAGATGACAAGCTCTTCATCCCCAAAGAAGTCTTCACCCTGTCTTCTGATGGTGAGTGATATGGGATATCTTGTGTTAGTGCATGCACTCCGACATGTTGATTGATAGTGATCTTGCAGGTAATGCAAGTTTGATTGCAGCTTGCAACATTTTCTAATCTTGCCACTGTTTTACTGTTTATCCAAGAAAGAGGCAGAGTGCTAGTTATGTGATATGTACAATGTGTAAATATAAACTTTTGGTTGGGTTGTGTTTTCAATTATCATGTTGTTTTCGTGGTAACAGTATGTGAGTTGCATTGCATCTCTGTGTGCAGCTCCATCATGGTTATTAATGAGATCCTTTGGAATCAGCAGTGAGTCTAACTGTCTCATCAGGGTTCTGCTGCTTAATGTGAACTGCTCCGGTGTCCTAGCATGTTATATGACTCTCTTGCCTGTCACATTTGACATTCTTTAACATCTTTCTCATGACTCTCCTGATTTTATTTTTTTTTGTCAGCCCTCCTGGAACAAGTACACACTGCCAAGTTTTGAGCGTTGCAGCTGCATTTAAATGTGGGAATGAGTCACCTAAATCAGTGATGCTCAACAGACTTTTCATTGGACATCTAGCAGTGACCATACACAGTTTCAAAATTGTTTGAATTGTTAAATTGAGTTTTGATGATTTCATGCTCTTGGCAGCCAACAATTCACTGCACAGAATGCATTGTGGTTAGCACAGACTATGTTCTTATTGATTGCACCCATATTTATGTAACCTGGATTATATTGTCTTTTACCTTGTGTAGTTTTGTTTGTGGTTTTTGAGGATAATTTTTCTCCCATCTCATAATTTTTTCTGTAACCATGTCAGCTTCTGTATTAATAAGACCTGTAAAATGTTTTATGTTATGTTATGATT
Organism: Sinocyclocheilus rhinocerous; assembly: GCF_001515625.1. Classification (NCBI taxonomy): domain Eukaryota; kingdom Metazoa; phylum Chordata; class Actinopteri; order Cypriniformes; family Cyprinidae; genus Sinocyclocheilus; species Sinocyclocheilus rhinocerous. Next base: position 350,893 of record NW_015651328.1, read on the forward strand.
TGAGAAAATTCTCTAGCACCACTGTCTTTAGATTTTATTGCTGATTTGCCTCGTTCAAGAGGATAGGACCTGTAATTATATGCCCATGTATTGATCAGACGAACTCCCATTCTGCGATAAATAACCAAACTCTGTGTGTACAATACTGAGCAGCATTAAACTGCCATCATGACAGACACTCAGTCCTCAGACTCAGACTTCGAAAGATATTCTGCCTGAGAGAATGAAAACACAGGATGTGGGCATGGAAGAGCTGGTTTGAAGGCTGAAGAGAGTGCTGAATGACATGAGAAAGAAACAAACGGACATCAAAGAAATGACCATTATTGCTAGTGTCTCGTTGAGTGTCTCAACAACTTCAGGCTAAACCATTACAGACCTGCCTGCCCGTGGAGGACCACCCAGCAGGAAATAACAAACACTTCCTGTCTCGACATGCTCCCCATTCTGCCAACTGCCAGCGGAGATAAGATGGCTCCCTGGGCTGAGCTTTGTCCAGAACGGTTTTCTATTGAAAGAAGGAAAGGTTCATCAGGGCCCTTTCTCAAAATAGCATTGTTGAAGTGATAGCTCAGAGAATAGAGGGAAGATAGAAGTTAGGCTCCATTCAAATCAGACCAACAGGGCTTGTTGTGTGATTGTCATCCATTAACTCATAGTTTAAGATGCAGGCAGAAGCGCTGTGGAGCTGATTGGCATTTGATTTGCTGAGTCTGATAGAACTGCAGTATTGCTGGATGAGTCGTGTCATTTTGTCCTGTGACATCCCCATTCTCAGTGAAGGGACGATACACGCCTCCTTTTATTCATCCTTTGACAGCAAACCGAGCTAGAAGAGTCTGTTTTGTTGGTTTTTCGAGATTTGGGGCATTGAATTATCTGTGAAACTGGCTAATTTGAATCATTTTTTAGTGCATGATGGTCCAAAATAGCACTGCCATTAAACTTAATGTGTCTGTCTGAGGGGATCTTTTAATGACAAAAAAAGTTGTTGCTTTTTCTTCACTGTGGTAAAGTAAAGACAAAACAAATTATAAAAATATCATCAGGTAATATTTTTTTTTAAAATACTGTGTATATGTATTATATGTATCTATGCTAGCTAGCATAGTTTCTGCCCACTATTAATGTTAGATGTGTAAGCATCAGTGCTTATAAAATATAAACGGTTAAAAATCAAATTTGAAAGATAAAAATTAGATCAAAAAGAGAAATGTTGCCTAATATAATAAAATAATTTTAAGTTGAAGTACTAACATTATTAAAACTAATAAAATAGATGAAAAGATCAAATATAAAGAAATACAAATATATTTAAAAACTAATAAAATGTGACAGTCACATAGCACAATTAATAAAACTTAAACTAAAATTAAAATTAAACTGAAAATTTAAAAATTCAAAATTAAATTTAAAATTCTATAATATTATGTAAATTATATTAAAATAACACAGAAACAAACATTAAGACAAACAAAGTGTTTAGATTTATTTATAAAGTCCTTTTAAAAAAACTTTTACAAATTATGAATATATAATAATTATATATAAATATTAGCAACCTTAAAAATGGCATAATAGGGGCACTTAAAAAAAAAAACTGTTAAACATATTTAATAAATGTTCTAAGGTTCTAAACCATAAATTTGGAGAGATTCAAATATGCTAATGAGATCACGTCATCCACTGGTACTCCGTTACAAGTGTATTCTTTTGCATCAGACAGTATGCATATTGTGTTCTGAGATTTTAACAAGCTCTATTCAAGCTAAATTATTAAAACGTACATTGCATAATGTCAGTGAAAATTGCAACAGTGATTCAGCCATGCTTGGCTGAGTTTCTCTTCATGAAATTTGCAGTAAAATCAGAGCCTCTGAAGTGCCTTAGAACAGGTCTAAATGCTCATATAAACTTTGAATAGCTGTGAGGACTTCCAGTGCAGCATGAGAACAATAGAGCAATGAAATGTGGACTTTAGGCCCGTTACATCACCTATTACTGTATCACTTTCACTTTGTGTCCAAAGCATGTCCTCCATAAGTGAAATATGATGGCATTTACTCAGGGACGAGTCTCTCTGTGCCTACATCGTTTCGAGGAGAAGAAGAATTGGATGAGAGTGTGGAGGGATGGAGAAGAAAGAGGTCCTTGATAAATAGTGTCTCAGAAAAGAACAGATGATGAGGTTCATGTGGAGGCAAGGCACTCGTGCAAGGCACCAAATGATATGAAAAGCACCGAGATGTGTGCTGCTGAAACAGGGCTACAGAGCCAGTGGGGAGAAATGGACAGATGGCCTGGGAACATAATCGGTGGTCATATCTCTATGAATCCCCTCCTTTTGGTGTCTTTTAAATGTCAGGCTTTGTACTGACTCTCACTAAGAGTTTTCTTAAATACCCTTCCTTTATATTGTGCTTTGTGTTTTTGGTTCCTTCAACTGGAGCTGCATATATTGTGATCATAAAATGGTTGTGATGTATGTTTAAAACACATCCTCAGATGTTTTAAGTTTTTTCATCCTTTTTAAAGATTTTCCTTTCTTTTGATAGTTCGATTCATTTGATGGAGTTTTGATCTGGGACATTCAGGACGTTTCAAGTATTAAGTTTTGACACTGTGACCCTTTATATCCTGTAGAATCAGATGACACACCGTATTTCGTCATTGGAGCCATTCTGTACCGCACCCTCGGCCTCATAATGCCCCCACCAAAGTAAGTCCAGTCTTTGAGAGTGTGTGTGAATGCATGTGTTTGTGTGTATTAATACGTTTTTGAAAGCTGTTTTAAGGACACTCATTCTGTTACTCTGCATATGATTGACACCAGCTGGCAGAGACAATGGACAATTATCAAAATCGAAATTGGTCCAAAGAATAAAAGTGGAACAATCATTAAGCCTGTTTTAATCTGTCTAGAAATTAGCTTATTTGACTAAGATGCTTATTTGAAGGTCTTGACCATACCCTTTACATTCTGATGGGAGGTCAACAGTTCATATGACTTCATACAGGATTAAACATGGTTAATCCGGTAAAGTTTGCCACCTTTTGTAGGCTCATTGTGCTCCCACACTGTCTTCTGTTCTAGTTTTACAACAGCAGCCTAAAATGGACATACAGTGCTGTCTATTCCTAGAATACCTCCTATTCCTGCACTACCTGTTAATCCCATGATCCTTACCATGGATATTCTGATGCTGTGTCAAGGGATGTGGCTTGACACAAATTTATTATTTTTTTTTTACATGTAATAATGTATTTATTTATTCAAATTAATACTCAAATGTAAGGGGAAAAAAGGGGGCAAGTGTGAGGCTACATTTTCAGATATTCTGGTTAACTGTGTTGCCTTTGCCCTCAGTGTAGCCACTACTGAGAGCCTGTCTGTATTGAGAGAGAGGAGATAAGTGTAATTAGGCTGATTGGCAGTGGCAGCTCGTGGGTTTTAAAATAGAGGAGGCACACTAATTGTATTGGTCTGGGATCCCTGCCAATTATTATTATTATTATTATTTTTATTATTATTATTATTTTTATTATTATTATTATTTGCTTAACCACTTTAAAATGGCTTTTTTTGTTGCTTTTAGTCAGAAAACGTAAAGAAAACGACATACATACAGCAAGATAATATAATTTCATGAATACTCGATGGTGATTGGCTGATTATTTTTACCAACGGAGGCACGAGAGCTCAGCTCTCCCCCGGCCTCCCCCTACCCTTCTCTATCATTAGCGGTTGTAATTACATCAGCAGATTCGGCACATTCGCGATAGAAAAGTGTCGCTTTCCAACAACATTAACATGAAAATGTTTGTAACACAAAAAATACACATTCTGAGACATGAGCTGAAATGAATTGTTAATTTTATTAACATTAAATCGTCCTCCTCCCATTTTCACCTCAAAATTATGAGGAAGCTGTGCCTCCCCCGACGAGCCGCCACTGATTACTACTACTATACTACACTTTTCAATTAATTTAATTTAATCAAGTATATTTATGTTTATAATGGCTCTGGTTCGCTGCCCCAGGGGGGGCTAACCTGCCCGATTTGTTTGTGACAGAATGTAACTCCTTGTGACCCAACACCCACGGATACACACGTTTTATCTTTATCCATAACACACACACTCTCACACACACCAAAAATAGATTGATTTGCTTTACCCAGTATGGTCCAAAATAGCTCTGCCAATGGATTTAAAACACACACACACACACACAAACGGTGGCACTCAGCCATTGTATCATGCTCTGTCATGGATTACCTGCCAGAGTCGTGTGCCATTCAGAATTCAATTGAATCAAATTGGAATTGAGGTGGCATACAGTGTGCAAAACTGTATTCCGAATTTAAGGAAGTACAATTAAAATGCAATGAAATTCAAAGAAATTAACTGCTGTTAAGTGTACATTATTATTCTAACCAATATTTGAAATGCCACCCATGGAGTTTTGTATTTAATTTATTTATGTATTTTTTATTTATTATTTACTCTATTTTATTTAATAAATCAACAACAAATGTAATAAAAAAAAAATTCAAATCTCTTTTTTTGTAAATTGTTTTGGCAATATTGAACTTCGTTTAGAGAAATATGTCTAATCAGCTGAGAAAAGTGTATAAGTGTCTGTGAATAAATATGCAGAATTAGAATACATTTTAAATGTTATTGTTTTGTCACACAATTTGTCAACTAATAAATGTTCTCTGTTGTGTGACTGTGTTGAATTTATTTGAATTGCAGTTTTGAATTTCATGATTTTGTCATTTCAATTCAAATTCTAATTGAGCATTCTGTGGGCTGTGGCCAGTTCAATCATGAAGGGTGCCAGTTCTTAAATTCTGAATGTTGCCCAGCATTGATACATATTGGTAGATTTTAAATGGAGTCAGTTTTGGATCTAACTCGCTCTGTGTTTCTTCCTCCCAGAGATCCATTCGTGATCAGCTCAAAGATTCTGACAGTGACGGTACGTCCTTTACCCAAGCCCATCGAGCCCTTGGTATCAGTAGAACTTGCCCCTTTGCTCAATGTAAGTACTTTATACTTGTATTTATATTTTAACAGGCTTTAATATTAAATTCTCCAACAAAATATGCATATTACATCACAGTATATTTTTGATGTACCTTTCCTTAACTAAATCACTAGCTGAAACAGTTTTATTTTCCTGTACAATACCGTTCAAAAGTTTTTGGGTTGTTAAACTTTTTTTTTGAAAGTCTCTTCAAATGCATCAAAATGCAGTAAAAACAGTAATATTGTGAAATATTAATACAATTTAAAATAAATGTTTTCTATTTTAATATATTCTAAAATATAATTTATTCCTGTGATGGCAAAGCTGAATTTTAAGCAGCCATTACTCCAGTCTTCAGTGTCACATGATCCTTCACAAATCATTCTAAGATGCTAATTTGATGCTTAAAAACGATCAATTATCAATATTGAAAACAGTTGTGCTGCTTAATATTTTTGTAAGTTTAAAAGAACAGCATTTATTTGAATTTATTTCTATAACAATCTAAAGGTCTTTACTTTGGATACATTTTATGCATCCTTGCGAAATATAGGTATTCATTTCTTTAACAAAATAAATAAATAAAAAATCTTACAGACCCCAAACTTTTGAAGTAGGGATGCATGATATTGCCGATATCCGATATGTCAATATTTTTCAACTCATTTTGGCCGATAACCGATGCTGATACCGACATATTTTTGTTTGGAAAAAAAACACCAAGTCTCTCCTGTGCAGAGATTATAAACGTATTATTTTTAATTTTGGTTAGTTTTAAAAAAAAACTTACTTGCTTTATAATGAGAGTACACTGAAAGCTTTGAAAATAACTATATATCAACTATAAATCAATCACTGTATTTTTCCCCCTTCAGCCAGATGCAGTGGTAACCTTAACATTTTATCTGAAGATTTAACATTTGTAGATGGTCTAAAGCAAAAGAGTTGTAGAAATTCTGAAAATCTTTTAGAGATCCTTGTATTCAAGTTTCCATAATCTGTTCGGAAAAATATATCACACATTAATGAATAAATCTATATATATAAAATTATTTAATTTACAAGTGTCAAGTTTGTGATTTTTATTCTTGTAAGTAAGCTATAGCTTCTGATATTTAAATCAAAATATACTTGTACTTGTCATGAATTCAATTACTGCTTTATTTAATCAGAAACACAATCTTTGTGTTATTTGTGTATTTTACTTTCATTTTATATCAAGTAGGCCAACGGCACCCCCTAAATCAGGGGTAGGCAAGTTCGGTACTACAGAGCCGCTGTCCTGCAGAGTTTAGCTCCAACCCTGAAAAAAAAACTCACCTGTCTATAGCCTTAGTAATCCTGAGACATTGATTAGCTTATTCAGGTGTGTTTGATTAGGGTTGGCGCTAAACTCTGCAGGACAGCGGCTCTCTTGCCCCAACTTGCCTGCCCCTGCCCTAAATGAATAAACAGGCCTCGCCGAAGGGGCATTAGGACCCGGGGAAGGCTGTTTCTGCTGCTGCACGCGCTGGTAACTGTTTACTCTATCGCACACCAGACGCGTCATTCTGTACTTGCGTTCTCTAATTAAATGCTATGATCCAAAACAGTGAATCTAATCATCATTCAGGCAAAAGTTTGCTTCAAGAATGACAACACTGCTGACGTGATCTTATCGCTAGCACATCCTAAGTACATGCAAGTAATTCGTCTTATTGGCAAGGCATATCAGCATACTTTTTCTCATTGGGCCAATGCCTACATTTTAAGCCATTATCGGCAGATTCTGATAACGTTCCGATAATATCGTGCTTTGATCGGTTGTGTATATATGCAGAATAGAGGAATATTTTCGTATATTTTCAGAATTTTCATATCATATTTTCAGAAATTAAATTTTTTGTCTAAACTAACCCTTCAGAATTGAGGTTACATGCGTTCACCATAATCTCTGTCTTCTTATATATTCTTATATTTCCCCTTTTGGTTCTAACTGTACCACTAGTTATGACCGATAACCAATGCACATTCACTCATGGTGACAAATTGCCTGAGATGTAGTGAGCACAGACTTCTAGCACAGTGAGTCTATTTGAACAACATAATCAGACACGAAATACAGTTCTGTTAGAATGACCCTCTATTAATAATCTGTTATGAATAGAACATCTTTAATCCCTAAATACACAGGACATAAAGTACTGCACATAAAGGCTCTCAATATTTTATGTGGGAAAAAAAGTTAATAAAAATATACCCTCAAGGATCTATGCAAAATGTGCGAAACCTGCAGATTGGATTGTACATCAGTGCAGAAATCAGCTGCGTCGAGAACACTGCCATTGTGATGTTCCCCTAGTCGTCATGGCAACCTTTACCTGCTATCTCCTCCGTAGAGGCGTGAGTTTTGGAAATGCAGGAGTGGATGTGATTCATCAATGTTTTCTATGCACACGTCCCCCGCCGTACTTAGGTCGTGCCCCGCTCAGCCGTAGTCCTGGGTGAGTCCCATCTGTGTATGAAAGACCTTGGCAGGGGTCAGTGTCCAGACTGTCCAGCGGAGCCCCGGCCGTAGATGTTTGGGACACGGAGGGGGGCATCTAAGGCTGTGTGTTGGGACTTGTCCTCTCTGTGTGGACAGCTGCTTGAAAACATCCTGCATGAGCCATCCTGAACCCCAGAGGCTGCTGGGAATGGAGGCAGTGCACTCCAGCTGTGTCATTGGCTGGCGATCCTCCCCATTCATCAGTCTTAATACGGGCGTACTGGCATCTACACCGGTTATTGATCACTGATGTGATGTTCAAAGCATCCGGCTGTCAGTTATTTGAGTGTCAAATTGAAATTATGTATTCAATTGCATGTTTTGTTGGTTTTGTTTACCACCTGCAATGACAAAACGGCTCCGGTCATTTGTTCTCATTATAAATGAGAGTACCAAAACCATCTATCTGTGGTGCTGATAAGTACATTCGAGCCAATCGAATGGCATGAGTCCATACTGGACACTTAAAACTGGCCTTAGCAAACATATCACAATGATCAAACATCTGCGTGAGTGTTTCTGGGCTGATCCGACTGTTATTCTGTCCAGAAAACCACTCTCAGGCCATTGTGGAGCAGACTGTGTCAACCATCTGTCATTCAAACACTTACTCTGTCAAAATGTGACTCAGTCATTTGATCCAATCCAGTATGTGCCATTGTTTAACCACTTGGGGGCAATGACATGTTTAAAAATCCTGTATAGTGTCTGTATCGCGCTGAATCCATTTTCATTGGAAGTATACCACCTCACTGAGACTATATAACAAGATATAATTTCCCTCTGATTCTGGCAGCCCTAGTGGGAGTCTGTTAGACTCCTGAAGGTCGGAGGTGATTATTGTTCAGGTCATAAGATCCCATGTGGGATTCCTCCTCCTAAAAAGACATAATAGGCATAACTTGAGCTGAGACAGATTAGTCAATTACACCAGTTGATTCGCTGATGAATCAATAATGAGCTGTTCATCCAGCCATGCACCACTGAACCCTGATTAGAGCCTCACACTGGGCATACAGTGAGGGCATCATCCCAGACTCTCACGAATCAAAAGAATCAAGAATAAGTTGGTGTTTTTTTTTTTTAATGATTCAGCTAGAGTCTTCACTGGGCTCAAGAGAGCCCTGTTTTCCATTCTGCCTCTCTCTCTCTCTCTCTCTCTATATATATATATATATATACATATTGGAGATCAAAATGAGAGAATAATCTAGAAATACTTGTTTTCTTTCCGAAATATTGTTAATCTTCATCGCTCAAAATTTGAAGGAATATTAGCTGTAGGTATACCACTGTTATACTAACATGTTTGACAAAATAACCAAGACATTTATTTTGTGGAAAACACATTTACATTACATTTACATTGACATACAGTGCAACATAGTGATCAGAATTTGAGAACAGTAACCACTGTCGCACAAAAGAAGATTATAAAAAAAATGTGGGAGGGTTACAGCTTTAAAAACAAAAAAATTTTATTACACTTTAAAATAACTGTTTTGTATTTGTGTATTAGTGCTCATGAAACATTTATTATTAATGTTGACTTTTTATTTGTATTAATAATTACAATTATTAAAAATATATACTTGTTTTAATTTAATGTTTAATAATTTAAGAGTAATTTTGCATTCAGCACATACATAAAGTGGCCCCCAAAATGTGGACAAATTATTGACACTTAAAATATATGAATAGATTTATATTATATAACAAATCATTAAACCAAGTGGCAGAAATATGGTATACATTTTTCTGAAGCTAAACATTTCACAATCAGTTTGTTACGTCTCAGACTATAAAAACATATGTTTCAAATAAATGCCTAGAATTGTTTGTTTGCAGATGCTACCTGATTTGATTATGTTGTTAAATAAATCAATAGCATTCACATATGTTCTCCATCACTTCATCTCCCTTCATACGGAAACAGATGCAATGCATACAGTATTTATTGTTATTATTTTCTGCAATGCAACACTAATTGGTTTATCTTGTTTTTTAGTCATTCCTAACTTTTTCTGTTGTTCTTTCTTTCTTTCTCCTCACAGGGCACAACAGATCCTCAGTGTGTTGTCTGGGACTACGGAAACCCGTAAGTCACACATCTGCAGCCCCCCACACGCACAATGTCTGTTAGACAACTGTCACAAACATATTTTAGATCTCATATTATATTTATTCAACCCAATTGAGAGCATTTTGACATGTATTTGCAGACTCGTTAATAATCAGAAGTCCCTTTGATGAAGTCTTTGACACTGCATTAATTGAATTAATGAGCTGAAATTTGCATCATTCTTCTCACCTCATGCGTTAAAGTGAGAGCTTGGGTTTTCAAAACACAATGCCTTCAATCTCATGATCTGATTGCCTTGTGAATCGATCCCATCCAAAAACCTGTCAGCCGTCACGGCAGAATCTTTATTACCGTATTGTCTTCAAAAATCTAAACAATGTTGCTTTTCCTGAGGGATCTCTGGTTATGAAATTACGTGCCGTTTCCTGTTTCACTCCGTAGTGCCTTATGAAGTGAATGAGTATCACAAACACAATCTACAGCTAGTTGTGCTTTCAGGTTCTCAAAACTACTCCCCCTACTGGCGTAACTCGTAATAAGCATCTCTCAGTTTAGATGTACAAAGAAATGTCAAATATGTCAAACAAAAGTGTTTTTTTTTTCTTATTTTGACTGCTCATGATGACGTAATTCTGTCTGTTGATATGCTTTGGTTGCGTCTTTGTGCCTGTTTATTTAGGAGCTTTGAGAGTGCCGCATGTATTCTAGTTCACGCTCTGTTTGTATTTGCGTCGGAAAACATCTGCGCTCGGAGTCTGTTTATATCAGGGAGGAGCGATACAAAAGAGTTTTTGAAGCATCACAAATAAGGTGAGAGAGAAAAGGACAAAGAGAGACGCAAGGCAGAGAGACACGTCTACACTGAAGATGCATTCACACTGACAGCGAGTTACAGTAATTCATTGACAATGAGTGGAAGAGATTGCTGGCTAAGTTTGACCTTCGGCAACTTTGGTCACCAACTAGATGCTAAAACGTTGCGGTTTTAATCAATGAAGCTGTCTACGCTGCAAACTTTGTTGATTTTGATGGCAGCTGCGTCTGCTGTGCCGACGGAATGTACCTGTGCGTAAAGCACCTGTGGAAACGCTGGAATCTCGTGTGTCTTGCGCGCTCGACTGCGCCAGTATTTCCTTTTGTGTAACTCCCCACTGGCACAGCACACCTCACGCATCATTAATACGCACCGGGAGGTGGTCGGCACGGCAACAGGCAGACCTGACTAGACAGGAGAATGGCGGGCGGTAATTACTGAAGCAGAAAAACCCTTCTATCTGCAGGCCGTAAAGTCAATCAACGCAAAACCTGATTACCTCTCCCACCAAATTACATTCCAAATCATTCCGAGATGAATGCGCTAGTGTGATTAAAAAGCAGCGAGATATAGAGATTTTTATCGTTATTATAAACCCAAACATGGTAAAAAATCACTCCTAAAGCCCATCCAGTGGATTGAAGCAACATTCATTGCCCTTTATTCATTATCAGATGCTTGAAGGAGGAGATTGATGCTGTACTGTAAAGAAGAGAAAATTACATGCTTTGGACTTCATAGGTGTATTTTTTTATTTATTTTATGTTTTATTTTTTTTGTCTTTTAATGTAGATCTGTTTGTTCTTTTTTTCATCATCAAGCAAATTATTTGTTAATTTAAACAATTCCCAACATTAGACTTTTCAAGATTACGATCATCTTTCTCTCGCCTCCTCTTTTATTGTTGTTTCCTGTTCCACAATAGAACGATGTCTAATTGCTTTCAGCTCACTGTAGTTATTGCACTTTGCCTGTGCATAATCAAGTAAAAATTGTGCAATCTTCTTTTTTCAGTGAATTCATTTATTCAAAGCCACCATCACTCTCTGACGCAGGTTTAATTTCCATGATTTGCTGAAGTGTGTCAGCAGAGAATTGTTCTTAATATTTGCATGTCTTTACATGCACTTTGCCCCTCATGTTCTGTTGAGATTGATTATACGGGTTTTATGTTCAGGGTCCCAGAGAATATGTGTGAAAATAATAATAGCAATTTCAAAATTATTTTCCTTTATTTTTTATTTTTTGGAAAGTTTTTGGCATAATGAAATCCAATTAGTCAAACAATTATTTTACCTTAAAGTAGACATGCATTTGTTCAAAAGTTTTGGGTCAGTAATTTAAAATAAATGCTGTTCTTTTGAGTTTTCTGTTCTTCAAAGAATCCTGTAAAAATGTATCACTTTTTCTACAAAAATATTAAGCAGCACAACTGCTTTCCACATTGATATAATATGTATATCAAGCACCAAATCAGCATATTATAGTGATTTCTGAAGGATTGTGTGACACTGATGACTGGAGTAATGGAAAATTCAGCTTTGGCATCACAGGAATAAATTACATGTTCAATATTCAAATAAAAAACAGCTATTTAAAATTATAATAATATTTCAGAATTAGACCGTTTCAGTATTTTTGATCAAATGATTGCAGTCTTGGTGAGCATAAGAGACTTCTTTCATTAAAAAAATAAAAAAATCATGGTGACTTTACAACTAGTTTTGATGATAAGCTTATTACCTTTATGCATTCACAAAAGTTTTTTTAGGGTAAGTCTTATAAAACAACTCAGAGAGCCTGGAGAACTTACAGAGAGAGAAAAAAAATCCTAAGTCTGCATGAACGTTGCACTGTGCATGGCTTGTAATCATAAATTATCTTTTATGTACAGAATTACCTTACCAGAGTTTCCTTTTTAATGTTTTATTTTCTTTCTTTCAAAGCTCACAACTGCCTGGGCTTTACTCTTGCACAATTACATTAAATCACATTTAATCCCTCCAACCAAATCTAAACATCCATGGGGCCATTTTAATCATGGTTGGCAAAAAAAAAAAAAAAAAAACACATTGCACTAAGCTTTTGATTATGATAACATAATGGATGTAACTATATGAATGTGCGCACAGTGGCTAAGTAATGCTTTCACAGAAGTGTGGTCGTGCAGCTGTGACATGTGTGAATGCATGCAAAGGGCTATCAGAATCAGTCCACGCTGTATTCATTACCACTTAATTTGTTTTGAGTGAATCTGTGTGGAATTTGTTTACATGTGGAGGATCAGACTGCATGCAGTTAGGACATGTGCTGCTGATGTTTGTGAATAGAGCGTGTTGATGTTACAGGGGCTTATGGGTATTGATGTTGTTCATAAATGGTCCTTGCTCATTTGCCTAGAGGGGCAAACATGGTTTTTATTAGCTCTGGTTGGTTGACTGACACCTGTAAGCAGTTACAGGAAAGTGGCTACAGATTATATGGGCTTTTCAAGAGCGTACATTTAGAGTTGGAAAGATTTCTTTAATGGTGTTGAAAGAAATATCCTATGATCATCAAGGCTGAATTTATTTGATCAAAATGCAGTAACAACAGTAATATTGTGAAAAATTATTACAATTTAAAATAGCTATTTTAACTGACCGCGGCTGAACAACAGTCACTGATAATCAGCAGGATTTAGATTTCATTTATCACGTGAGGTTAGTGAGTCGAGCTGACTGACAAGAAGAGTGAGGTGAGAAAGACAAAATATCAATAACTACCGTTTGATTTTACATGATCTTGCATTCCTGGCAGGGTGACAGAAATTAAGAAATTACTGTCATTATAACCAAATATTAAGCTATCCAAAGAAAAATTTCAACTTTTTTTTCCTTAATGATGAAATTATAATTTTCTAATATGGTACTTAGAGGGCATAAAAGAAAAGAATAATGTACGGTCATCATCACAGACAGGTCTTGTATCTTCCTGAAGGGGTTTATTTTGTGATAATGAGTAACTGAATGTACTTTATCCCACATTTTACTTAATACACTCCGTTCCAAGCGTATAAATAAATGTAACTGAAATATTAAAGTTAAAATTACTGTATTGTGTGAGAATAAAGAAACTGTAGAGAGCAATGAGAAACGTTGTAGTGTAGGAATTTGGTTGCCATGGACAAAGGTCAAATGTACAGTTTACAGGTCACTGCACTAGATATTTGATAGCAGAATGTTAATATTAACCATTCAGAATCCACAGATTCCAGAGAGATGTGTAATAAAATAGGCTGACATGTTAACAAACTCAAACACATTTTCACACCAAGTTTTTCCTCTCTCAATTGCCTTTCACTGTCCATATTCTCTCTGTCTCTAAATTACCCTTCTTACTGTTTTGCTTCCTGACCTTCGTTTGAAGTGGAACTGATCTCTGCATGCTTTCTTTCATCTTAATGCCACCTTTCCTTCCAGCTGCCTTGCCTCCCCCTGATCTCCCTCCCTCGGCTCTCCTTTCCTCCATTTCTCTTCCCTGTGGCCTTGAAGTTCTTCTTCACTTTGTGGCAATTTTGCCTTTATTTGCCGTGTTCCCCATCCTGTTTCATCTGTTGAATCAGTCTGGTCCACTCTCTTTTTATATCGCTGTTCCTCTTTGTTGTTCTTTCTTTCTCTCTCTTTCTTCCAGTCCCTCTTTCTCTCTGTCTCTCTCTTTATCAGCTGTGCTGCTTGTTAATTGCCAGCAGGTTATGGTGCCATTTTCAGTGCTGTAGAAAGCCTTTGGTTGCTCCCCATGAAAAGGACAGAGCTTTTAACTCTTCACATGAGATGAGGAGCATGTGTCCCCAAACACACACACACACACACACACACACACAAATTTGAAAAAAATGTCTTGTGCTTACTCAGGGTGCATTTATTTGATTAAAACCCATTGTATTCTGAAACATCATTACTGTTTTAAATACAATTTTAACATTAAATATATTATATAAAATATATTTTTACATGTAAATTATTTCTGTGATGTAAAGCTGAATTTTTAGCATCATTACTTCAGTCTTCACTGTCACATGATCCTTCAGAAATCATTGTAATTGTTACGGTGCGACAGAGACGTGAAGCGAGCAGATCCATTTGCAAAGCTTTATTTAAAGACGTGGTCAAAACAGGCGAGGTTCAGACAATGGCAAAGAGGTATATTGAGAGCAAGACACAAGAGTAGTCCAGTGAACGGGCGTAGTCGATCTCCGGCGAACAATGTCCAAACAGGGTGTAATGTTTGATTACTTAATTTTAGGGAATTAATTATTATTAATTCAGTCAGGGTTTGAAAGGACTCGAATCTGAAAATTCGAAGTCAACATGATTAGAACTGATTTCAAATTTTAATGGTTTACACCTTATCAACGGTCGTCCAGCGAGACGTTAATGTTCATGTATCTTAACCATCTGA
>NW_015651328.1:366187-366324 GCF_001515625.1 Sinocyclocheilus rhinocerous
CTTGGGCACGGTTTGGAGTTCTTCTGAGATTTCCTTTTGCTTGGCTTTAGACTTTGAAGTTCGGCAGTCGCGGCAGTCGCGGTGAAGTGTTTGAGTTCTGGAGTCTCGCTGTGCGATGTTACGGCATGGGAGCGCTT
>NW_015651328.1:367075-370134 GCF_001515625.1 Sinocyclocheilus rhinocerous
GTTGGCAAAAAAAAAAAAAAACACATTGCACTAAGCTTTTGATTATGATAACATAATGGATGTAACTATATGAATGTGCGCACAGTGGCTAAGTAATGCTTTCACAGAAGTGTGGTCGTGCAGCTGTGACATGTGTGAATGCATGCAAAGGGCTATCAGAATCAGTCCATGCTGTATTCATTACCACTTAATTTGTTTTGAGTGAATCTGTGTGGAATTTGTTTACATGTGGAGGATCAGACTGCATGCAGTTAGGACATGTGCTGCTGATGTTTGTGAATAGAGCGTGTTGATGTCACAGGGGCTTATGGGTATTGATGTTGTTCATAAATGGTCCTTGCTCATTTGCCTAGAGGGGCAAACATGGTTTTTATTAGCTCTGGTTGGTTGACTGACACCTGTAAGCAGTTACAGGAAAGTGGCTACAGATTATATGGGCTTTTCAAGAGCGTACATTTAGAGTTGGAAAGATTTCTTTAATGGTGTTGAAAGAAATATCCTATGATCATCAAGGCTGAATTTATTTGATCAAAATGCAGTAACAACAGTAATATTGTGAAAAATTATTACAATTTAAAATAGCTATTTTAACTGACCGCGGCTGAACAACAGTCACTGATAATCAGCAGGATTTAGATTTCATTTATCACGTGAGGTTAGTGAGTCGAGCTGACTGACAAGAAGAGTGAGGTGAGAAAGACAAAATATCAATAACTACCGTTTGATTTTACATGATCTTGCATTCCTGGCAGGGTGACAGAAATTAAGAAATTACTGTCATTATAACCAAATATTAAGCTATCCATTCTATTTATTCAAAGTTTCTCAAGATCAAATAATAATTCATAATTATTATATAATTCTTACTGTAACAGCTGGAGCATGTGTAAGGCTGGACGAGGCATTCCTCTAGCCACAGATTGGAAATTAACAAGGACTTGGGGCAAAAATGCTATCAAATTAGACAAAAATGCCCCTGCACAATTAAACTAAATCTATTACAGCTGTCACGTATAAAGTCAAAATACTGAAGAATACTATTGCTACTAATGCTACAAATACTATTGCACAATACTGAAGTCAGTGATAATATTCTTTGATAATGTAGCCTATGTTCTTTTCTCGCTTTCTGTATATTATTTATTGCTGTTTGAATAACCGTGGAAATTAAATTGTTACAAACAGGCCTAACTTACAATGTTTTTATTAATTTGGGATCACGTTAAATACAAATTTGGTCATATTAAAAATATTTATGACATGACACCCATTATCTAGTACATGCCTAAAAAGACGGGTATTATGTGCACTATTACACTAACATTAGGATAGGTTAAGGGTAATCCAAAAGTTTAATCCGAAACACAGGTGATGGTCCAGGCGAGGGGTAAACAGTATCCGAACAGGGCGAGACGAGAGGGGCAATCCAAAGACAGGCAAGATATCCAAAACCACGACTAGACTAAACAGACGAAACAGACCAAGACTAGAACCTAGGCAAACTTGGGATGGCTCCGTAACGTTGCTATCACAGACTTAGCGATATGCACAAACAGTACTTGGCGGTGAGAAAGAGGAAGTCCATGGCTTATGAAGTGTGTTTGATCGGTTACAGCTGTGGGTGTAATCAGTGCAATAGGTGATGGGAAATGTAGTCCGGTGTGAAGAGCAATGGTAGTGTGGTGCAAGAGTCCATCGTAATGAGCGGGTGATCTCTGGTGGTGAGCGAACGGAAGGGCAGGCACAGGACTCGTGTCATAGACAGGACAGGCAGAGAGTTCATAAAAAGTCTCCTTGGCAGTGATATGGTAGACAGAGAGTTCCGAAGTTGGCACCACTGCCATGAGAGGAGCTGAAGCTGACACCGCAGCCTTGGGAGGTCCTGCAGCATAAGCTGCCACCTCGGGAGAAGCTGTAGCAGACTCGTAGTCTGGAGCAGGCTCTGGAGCGGATTCAAGGACTGGAGTAGGCTCTGGATCAGGCTCATAGACTGGAACGAGCTCTGGAGAAGTAGCAGAGCAGTGTGTAGCCCAAACACACACAATAGCCATTGCCGTAACAGGGAGTACATAAGACAGCGGGACCACCTCGGAGAACCCCAGGCTTGACATTACCGCAGAGATGCCAGCTGCTCGCACTGACGTCAGTGGAGTGTCCTCCAAACTAGAAGACAGTCTCAAACGCCTAGGGCCCAACTTAATGACTTCATTCACAACATTCATGACGACCGGGAATACTGGCGTGGCGTCCATGAGGGCTGAAGACTCTGGTGTAGCACCCTTGATGGTTGGAGACTCTAGCATAGCATCCATAATGAACATTCAGTCCTGTCTTTCACAGCCGAGGAGATTATCAATGCACTCACGGTGCCTTCTGCCTCTGTCTTTGGGGCCATAAGTAAACTGTCTGTTTCCTATGTTTCAGTTCCTCCGAGGCCTCAGTCTCAAGTTCCTCCATTACATGGACCTGGCCCTCCATCCCTCCCCCTATTCCGCCTCCACTCCACCTCCCTCCTGGACTTATGTCAGTTCTTGTTTCGGAGCATCTGGAAGCCGCTCCTTAAGGGGGGGGCTATGTCACGATCACCGGCTGGAGTGCCCATGAGCTCCACTGGAGGGCACTCCTTACTACTCCTTTGCCATTCCGTCACAGACTACATATCCCATAAACCTTAGCCTGGACTTATTGTTGTGTGATTACTTTCACCTGTGTGTCATTAGCTTGTTAAGTGTGTGTGTGTATATAAGGTCTGTGCTTCAGTTGTGGTTTGTCGGTCGTTGCTTCCTGTACGTGTGTTTCTGGTTTACACTCTCGCCTTCTCCGTGTGGATTATGTTCCTGACTCCTCTATGTGGATTGTACCCTGGTTCGTGGATTGGATTATTTGTTTTTTGTGTTTAATAAACCCCTGTGCTTGCATTTGGATTCTCGCTCCTCCTTGTCCTGGCTTGCATGTTACATTATCGCCCTGATATACATGAAAATATGTTGTGGCACTATCGTGCATTCTATAATGATATGACGTTAGCAAGCTTTAGCGATTTTTTGCAAACATTTTTT
>NW_015651328.1:371985-407583 GCF_001515625.1 Sinocyclocheilus rhinocerous
CCTGGTTTCCTCATCCGTCTGCTCTGCCGTGGTGGTCTTCTGCTCTGTTCTGGTGGTCTTCTGCTCTGCCAGGGTGGTCTTCTCTGCTCTGGTGGTCTTCTGCTCCGCTGTGGGGATCTTCGGACCGTCTGCTCTGTTGTTGTGGCCATCTGCTCCACCCTGGTGGTCCTCAGTTCTGCCGGCTCCGCCCTGGCTCTCTGTCCCGCCGGCTCCGCCCTGGTGCTCTTCAGCTCTGCTCTGGTGGTCTTCAGTTCCACCTGCTCCGCCCTGGTGGACTTCAGCTCTGCTCTGGTGGTCTTCTGCTCCACCCTGGCCTGCCGGCTCTGCCCTGGCTACCTGCTCCGCCGGCTCTGCCTCAGTATCCAGTTCCTCCATTACATGGACCTGGCCCTCCATCCCTCCCCCTATTCCGCCTCCGCTCCACCTCCCTCCTGGACTTATGTCAGTTCTTGTTTCAGAGCGTCTGGAAGCCGCTCCTTAAGAGGGGGCTATGCCACGATCACCAACTGGAGTGCCCATGAGCTCCACCGGAGGGCACTCCTTACTACTCCTTTGCCATTCCGTCACAGACTACATTTCCCATAAACCTTTGAATGGATTTATTGTTGTGTGATTATTTCCATCTGTGTGTCATTAGCTTGTTAAAGCTGCAGTCCGTAGGTTTTGCCTCTTTGTCGCCATCTCTGTTTGAAAACCTGGAATTGCAGCTGTGTGCGGAATTATCTAGTTTGCGTGGGTTGTGAGTCGGCACGACTCCAGCGGCGGATGAATCTAATGTTCTGAACAGTATGTGTGGCAGTCAGTCACCGCACCGGTGTGGATATTTACTGTACTTCGCAATCTAACCGTTGTGAATCGGGCTAAAGTAAGGCAATAGTTTTGAACATTGGTTGGTTATGTACTTGCTCAAATATTGACTTCGGATCATTTTTAACCAAAAAAAGTTACGGACTGCAGCTTTAAGTCTGTGTGTATATAAGGTCTGTGCTTCAGTTGTTGTTTTGTCGGTCGTTGCTTCCTGTACGTGTGTTACTGGTTTACACTCTCGCCTTCCCCGTGTGGATTATGTTCCTGACTCCTCTATGTGGATTGTACCCTGGTTTGTGGATTGGATTATTTTTTTTTTGAGTTTAATAAACCCCTGTGCTTGCATTTGGATTCTCGCTCCTCCTTGTCCTGGCTTATGTTACAGTAATATGCTGATTTGGTGCTCAAGAAAAATGTCTTATTATTATCAATGTTGAAATCAGTTGTGATAATCATGATACATTTTTTTTGTGGAATAATTTAAATAACAAAAACAGTGCTCTCGTGGTTTCTTATCACCCATTTAGCGATAGGGTAATGAGAGAAAAGACATAATTTCTGTACATGTTTTTTGTGTAGCACACCCTGCTCTCTTTTAGTATTCCTCCTCCTTTGCCACACTTTTTTGTCTCTTTCTTCTTCTCAGGCTATAGGATGTGGGCAGCAGCAGAGGTATAGGGTCTGCAAGGCTTAAAGCGGCTCTTGAGGGCTGCTTCTTTAATCTGTTTGTAACCTAGTAAACGGGAAACTGCTCCAGAGAGAAGCAAGGAGAATATGTCCTACTAAGGCACTTTTTGTTTACTCCAGTTACTCTCATCTCTTGGCTTCCTTCAGTTTTTTTGTAAAGTGTGGAACTCTGAATCCCTGAGGCTGATGTGGAAAGAGAAACTAAAAAAAAATAAGCTATGCTAAAATCTTGTCCTTTTTATTCATAATGTTAACTCTTTCCCAGCCAGCATTTTTTTAAAAAGTTGTTAGCCACCACCATCGATTTTGATGATTTTCACTAAAATTTGATGGCCTCCAGAATATTTTGCTGTATGAATATTTGAATATGCAATACACCAAAATAAAGATCAGAGCCTCTACTTTTAAACAAAAAATCAGTTTTATTCTAGCTTAAAGCATTCTTTTTTTATCAACACTTGAATATAGGTAGGTTTCATAAAAATGCATAATTTTGAGCAAAAAGTTATGCAATTTTTATCAAAAACTATATCTGGGTAATATTCAGTACGATTATCAAAGCATAAATCCAGTACATCTCTTCTATCAACACCTCCAAAGCTTGCACAGACATATACCACTTCCTGGATCAACATTTTACTCTGTAACATTATGCCGTTTTCATTTATATGCTGCCATTGCTGATGATTGCATTATTTTTCATATGCATCTGTTTACATAAGAGATCGCCAGTTTCTCCATCCTGTTCACGTGTGTTTTTGTTCGGGAGGTTTTGTACTCATTCAGAAGATGTGTAATAGCGCCCCCTAGTGTATAACAGTGAAAACATGAAAAGCCGTAAAACCTCGTCTTTGGCTGGGAAGCGTTGTCTTCTAAAAGACGAGATAACTCGTCAGTGGCGGGGAAAGAGTTAATATCCCAAGTGCACTAGATTTTAGCTTAAAGCTTACGAGTGCATTTTTGCAAAATTGCAAAAACATTGGTGGTTTCCTTGACTCTTTTTCATTGGTCAGACAAACAGATAGCCCCTCCCCCAAAGCCAAACCATTGGTCGAACCAGTGGCAACTGTAGCATTCATCACAGGAACCAATTATATTTAAAATAAATAAATTAATACAAATAGAAGACAGTTATTTCACAATATTACTGTTTTTGCTGTCTTTTTGATCAAATAAATGCAGCCTTGGTCATCATAAAGGACTCAAAAACATTTTGACATAAAAATCTTAACTACCTCAAACTTTTTAACAGTAGTGTATATGCTGGTATTTCACCATGATATGCATTTTTTTTTCTAAGTAATCACACTTCATTTTATTCCAAATGAGGCTGAATATAGATTGCTCATATGGAACTTCCCCTTTGCCCTTCTGTTTCCTCATTTGCAAGCCGAAGAGGCAAGACATATCACCATCATTCAGGGTTATTTCAGTTAATTTGCTGTGTAGGTGTTGCATTAAACTGAACCACATTCTCACAGTCAACATTCCCAGTCTTGAATCAGTACATCCAGTCACAGACACATTTCCCTGCAGTACTGCATGTCGCTGTCTGTGGTGCTGAAATAGGTCAAATCAATGATGTGGTTTCACAAACAGGAATTTAGGGTCTTTAAGCGATTAGTTTTTGAATTGAATCTGAATTTATATAATTAATCGTAGAATGGTCAAATGCACTGTAACTTCCCCCATAGCTTTAGTAAAGTCATCATATGTCAAACCCCGATGGCATAAAATTACACTTGTTACTTTTGGATTATTCTGGGAATTCTGACAATTCTTACACTGGAAAAAAAAGGATGTAGAAACAGTTTTCACTCTGAAATTGCTAGCAAATTTAATTACAATGAAATGGCAAGTAACACACCGTATTAAACTGAAATTTTGAAGTAGAAAGAATGAAATAGTATTTCTGTGTGGAACATACTTCAGTAATATTTGTTTCATTTGCACATTTTCCACTAATTTCTTTGTAAATTGCCTATAAAGCCATTTGTGGACTGCTGTAGCATTATTTGAATGAGTTACCTCTTGCACACAGGTCTGTTATTACAGTACAGCTATTTCATATTTATCCACCCCTAAATTCCACATTAAAGAAGCATATTGTGGCTGGTTGTTTTATTTGTCAATTAGACGACCCCTTCCACGTCTTGCAGTTGGCCACAATAACCTACAAAGTGGACTAGACTTTATGCTGATAGTCTGGTAGACTAGTGATTGAATTGAAAGATCATTCTCTATCAGATTAGCTGATTCTACAGAACTTTTTACATCCATTCAACATTAGATATAGGCTCATGCTGTATTTGGATGGTTTCCAAATAGGGAAAAAAGCCTGTACACAAGAAAAATTTAATAAAGAAGTCGTCACAGCCCACAGATGAAGAGACAGAGAAGTAATTATTTGTTCATCTAAGGATTCTTCGCAATACATTAGTACATTAGCACAGCTTGAGTCTCGGTATGGATGAAAATCATTATTTTTGCTGGGTTCATCTCCACAAACATTCCCTTCACTCCCCACCGAGTGTATGTGAGCACATGCCCCGTATCGACTCATTGTGTCTGTCTGAATCTGCGAGTACGTGTCAGTGCGTATAAATAGTCGATTGAAAGGATTTTGCTGGGAGTTGGCATGACATCCTCATACCAAGCCAATGGCCCACTGCACGTGTTTATTTTAAAATGTTTCTCTCTGCTCGGGTAACTGCAAGACACTATGCTGGCCATGGCTTCGTGTTTACAATTCAATGTTTTAAAAGCCCATATGTCTGTGCCATCTGTCTTCTAAAGCCCTACCTCTGTTTTAATGAGAAATGTGCTGCAATGAAGTCTAGAGTTACCGAATGCACATAATTAAGTTGAGTCCATCATAATGCCCCACATACACAGAGATTTGCATTCAGCCATGCTTCAAAAACACCGTGGTATCATCTGTCAGTACATGCCTCGTTTACTAAAGCTGGTGTACTGAGAACAATGTGGGTCATGAGATACTTGTGAGGTACTTTGATTATTTGCCTATGGTCAATGCCAGGACACATCTACTCTATCATACACACTTTGGAATAATAGTAAAGTCACCAAAACTATGAAGTAACATAAGGTGAAGTACCATCATGTTATATGTTGGATACGGCTGCCCATTATGGGATGCTTGCTATTATGTTTGCTGGTGCTGACACTTGGCTTCTGGAATTCCCAAAAGATTCACCAAAGACTTCTTATTGCTGGTTGGCCATCTTTTGTATTATACTAATAATAATAACAACAACAACAATAATTCTCTCGCTCTTTTGCCTCTTTTCTTTTCCTTCTTTTAAAAATAAATAATAAATAGATACATATTATTTTTATTATTATTATGCCGATTGTTGACCACCCCTCCCCCTCTTCTATTAAATAAATTGTTAAGAATTTTATTTATTTATTTATTGGCTAATAAACTAATTTCAAACATTTAAGCTATTTTGTGTATTTATTTAGCTATGTATTATTATAATTGTTATTATTATGATGATGATTATTATGATTATCATTATAAGAAAATCAAATGTATATAAAAAAATATAAATAAACCTTTAGATCAAAAGTTTTTTTTTTTTTTTTTTTTTTTAAAGAGCATAAGAAACATAACTTCCAAACGTATTTGTGACTGGCATTTTAAGATACTGGCTGCAGGACATGCAAGCTTTCATTAATGTGAAGATGTAAATATCGTATTTTCTTACATTTGGCCAGTACACTGCAGATCTTCAGAGTTCAGCTGGCATTTTCTGGTGTTTTCTAACATTCCCTCTGCAGTCTCTGTGCCTGACTCACAAACTTGTATAAGTCAGTTTCCCTGGTTGGAGCGACAGAGTATTAACACATGCACAGCTACTGAAGCCCCCAGTTTACTACAGGCTTTAGTAACCCTGTATGGTAACATGCACATTCATTACGAATTAAGCATTCCATTTTTCTGGATTGCGGAGGCTGAG
Organism: Sinocyclocheilus rhinocerous; assembly: GCF_001515625.1. Lineage (NCBI taxonomy): Eukaryota > Metazoa > Chordata > Actinopteri > Cypriniformes > Cyprinidae > Sinocyclocheilus > Sinocyclocheilus rhinocerous. The sequence continues at coordinate 377,466 of NW_015651328.1, forward strand.
GCTAGGATTTCGACCTTGCCACCAGCAGTACTCTCTTTTTGACCTAGAATCCCATGCTGCTCTTTGGAGCAGGGCTCATGCCAGAGGGAGTGGAGTGACAGGGTAAATAAAATAACAGGATGTTGATCCCAACAACCTTTTTCTGAGTAGGTATGGAATGGATGCTTTAATCTGGCTCCTAATCCGCACCACTGCCATCCATCACCCTTAGGCCACTATGCTCCACTGCTGTGTGAAAGCATGCAGCTACTAGCCACACACACAGAGGGCTCTTTTTTACTTCAATCTGACAGAATTCAGTGGACCCTGTGTTTAGTTTGACCAAATTTGTCTTTTTAACAAAACATGCAGTTTATTTCAATCTAAAAGCACATTTTTATAGAATATTTTGCCATTATAACACCCGATGTTTATACTATGTTCTCTATTTTGTTTATTCATATTTAAATATTTTCCACCCTTCCCAAAAGATATATTCACAATGAATAAATAAATACATGCATACATAAATACATACATAAGAGACCTCATACTTCTAAAATGAACTGAACACACCCTATGAGATTCATATGCTTTGCAAGCTGTAGCGACTCCTCATTATTATCCTTTGAATTATAATGTGAAACCCATAAAAATGAAATGCATGAATAAATAAATGAAATTAACCATTCCAGTGACTTTACATACAGATAAAAACGATCTCTTAAATAACTACAATGAAAAATAAAACCTTCATTAATAGCTTTAAAATGAAACAAACACACCCTGTGGGATGCAGAAACTAAAACTATGTTATACTGTTCATTATTATCCTTTAATGTAAAATGTTTGAAATAAATAAAATCATGAATTGACACTGCTCACACTAGCAGCAAAGGCTGTGAACCCTACAGTTAAAATAAATGAGAGGCATCATAACAGAAACTAATAAAAAAACTATGATAAAGTCATGCTGTTTATTTATTAATTTCAATGGATTGATCATTAACGCTTGTTTTCAGATTTGTGCAAATGCATAAGCATCTCAAGGTTTTACTAAATGATTAATAACTTGACCATGAATATTTAAAATGTTTAGAATAACAGGAATGTGGAATGCTTTAAAAGTTCATCATAACCATTGAGCCTGGCTCTGTGTGAATGTTTCAAATAAAATAAACTTAATTGAAGTTACATTGTAATAGTCTGAAACGACTGTGAAAAGTTCATGGGCATTTTTTTAATGTTGCTTTGGTAGTAAAGCATCTACTAAGACATATAAATGATCAGACTACTATTAAAATATCATGATACATTGATGATATCTGATAGTAATACTATGGAGCCCGTATCAGTAACTTAAATGGAGATATATTACAGTAATTATAGACATATAACAATTTAGAAGCCATTGTTAACCATAAATAGGTAAGTGTTGCCAATTTCAGTGTCTTTTCCTGTTTTAAGTTCAGTGGAAGCTTATATATTAGTAATAATATAATACATATTTATGTAGTGTGTGTGTATATGTTTACAAGCGTACCATGCATAAATATATATTTAAAATGTGCAAATCATGCACAGAATTCAGATATTTTTCTATTCTTAATCGCATGGCAAAGAACACATTACAACTGTATCACAGATCTGTTTCAGGTCACCATAAAGCCACGGTATATGTTTACTGCAGGATGAAGGCATTTGTGGGATGTATTTGGCATGTGATTCAGGGTAGGAGTCTGGTTTACAGACTCCTGAACTCACTGTGAACCCTCTCATTATCTGAAAATAAGCATGGAGCTCTCTCTCTAACAAGGCCATGACTCAGACTTTCTCCCACTCAATGGACTGTAGATCAGCTGCTAGAACAGCTTCTGTTTTTATGACACTGCAGGAGAAAATAATCACAGCAACTCAATAGTGATTCCTGGAGCTATTTGGCTTACAGGGATTTTTATCTTAGCAAAATATCAGGGCAGATGCGGTTCCTCCCTCCTCACTGTGATATCGCAACCTGTGTGACCCCTGGTTACATCCCCACCTTCCTGTAATAAAGTGAGACAGTAAGCCATAAGCATCTTATGGTTAAAATGAGCTGAACTGGGATAACGTGGAATCCATCTCGCCGCGAGAGCTGCTTCATGCGCCATTATCTGTCTTACTATGCTAGACCTACATCTCTACATCGGGCCGCTCTCTCTCTCTTTATATTTGTTCCTCCCGATGTAATCTTCTGCTTGCTTCCTGTTCATGTCATTACACACACGTTGGGTGAGCTTTCCATGCTGTTCTTCAATGAGTAAGTATGTTTGAGTTCGTTTGTGAGTCACTAAAGATTCAGTGTTCTATATTTAGATTCAAAACATTTGATGCGGAAATAACCCTGTACCTCCTCCGGTGGTTTAGTGTGTATGTGTCGGAAGTCAAGTGTGTTTGTGTGTGTGTTTGTTGGGGGAGTGGCTCCCAGCGCAGGGGACAATGTTAGTGTGTCACTCGAAAAACAGGCAGATTGAGTCTTAGCAAGCGTCTGTCTGCTTACATATAGCATCTGTGTGGAGTTAGACTACACCACTGTGGTGAGTACATACATATTTATTTATTTATTTATTTTTTTTACAAATGAAAAAAGTAAAAAAAAGAATAGTCTAGAGAGATGATCATGACCAATAGAAGGGAAAGTTTGCATATCAAAGCTTTTGTTTTATTGGATGGCGGAAAAGGTCATCCATCATTTTGGTTGTTTTTAATCATGTAAATCACATGTTCCTATCCTCCCTGTCATTATTATAGTAATTAATACATTAGTATGTTAAATATAAAGAACATCTTTGTCAGATCATTTAAATCTAATTGTCGAGATCTCAAACTCTTGGAAACTGTGGCATATAAAAGGACAAAAACATCAAGGAAGTAAGATCTGCTGAGGTTGCTATGGCTTGGTTTAGTTTTCTGCCCTGAAGGTCTTGCTCTGGTTTAGCCAGCTACAGTACGTCTTCATCCATTTGATGTTGTGAGGGTTTTTTTTTTCCCACCCATTATTTGGTCAGGTCATGAAGGAACAATGTTCTTAACACTCCACGATGGTCATCACTTTAGAGAATTTCGTCTTGGATGTTGTTTCACGAAGCTGTGACACCAGTTGTGCAGAGCCACTAGTCACACGCATTGCTAACCTGCCTGGAATCATTCCCATCAGTGCACCAGGAGGAAGGCTAATCTCTTTAAAGAAGCTTAACAATTATCGTCAAGAAAGCAACGGTGAAATGCCAATGACAAGCACTTTCCATGCATGAGTTTGTTTCTATGAGTTTATGCTTCTGAGGACAAGGAATTGATCTTTCATACTTGTGGGGAAACTTTACTATCAGTGCTACAGTTTCTGCAATAGTTCAGTCCTGAGGCATCATGTCCAGATGAAAAAAAAAAAAATTATATTGCTCAGGGATAGTTTTAGCTTTGAAGGTATGTTTAAGTGTCAATGTTGTCTCAGATGTTTCTCCTAAAATCCCTTGGACAAATTAGATTTTGTTTGATATGCAGTACAAGTATATAGTTGTTAAATCAACGTGAATGTCCAGATACTTTGATGTTGGAAGTATTTAATGAGAAATCCCTGACTTCTGATTGCAGACTTTGGTAGTCTCAGGAGAAAATTCTTAGAAGCAGAAGACTTCAACAAAAGTCTCCAAAAAGAAGAATATATTGAGATCTTGTTCATGTTGGTTTTTTTTGACTGGCTACAGTACAAGTTAGAAATTGCTCCTGGTGCTGAGGGCATTTTAATGAAATTTTATGAAGTTTTATGAAGGGGTTTATTCCCCACTCCCACCCCCAGTTTGTGTTTGCGTTATCATGGGGTGTGTAATAAACACCTTGTGACTTGTCGAACCAAGATTTACCCTCATCCACACCAGTTATGGTAATTTCTTTTTAAGGTTAATGCAAAAAAAATGGTCATATGATGCAATTTCAAATTGTCCTTTCTCTTTGGAGTGTTACAAGCTGTTCGTGCATAGATAAGATCCCTAAAGTTGCAAAGACTAAAGTCTCAAATCCAAAGAGATATTCTTTATAAAAGTTAAGACTTGTCCACGCCCTCCTAAAACGTCTCGTTTAAACACGCCCCCACATGTCTACGTCACTGTGTGGGAAGATTTGCATAACACCGCTCAAATGTTCACGCAAAGAAAGATAGCGTAACTTTTATTCTCGCTGTAGTATTTGTGCTGCTGCCGCCGCGATGTCATGGAGATGCTGTGTGTTTCGTTGTGAAAGCAAAACTACTTTGTTTGGCCTTCCAAAAGAGGACGATATCCGCTTCGTCATGCTTTATAGCTGATCCGTGGGGAAATACATTGAGTTCGCGCTGTGGATCGCTGGATCGGCTTTCACCATGGACGAAGTGGAGTCCAGCCCGGGGTCGTCACATGTGGTTGCCGCAAACCCACCGGCCGCTCCTTCGTCGAATCCGCCGGCCGCCGCTCACTCTAGCCCGCCGGCCGCACCGTTCTCAAGGGCACCACGTGTGACGCAATGCGTAAAAAGACAGTATAAGTCATTATAATCCATAATTATGTCCCCACTGGATGCAACAAATGCCTTGTTTATAATTTGTTTTTTAATGTTTTTGTCTCGTCGCTCCATCACAGTATGTAAGGGACGTAACATTTCCGTCACACGCTTGAGGAATTCGGCCAATCACAATGCACTGGATAGATAGCCAATCAGAGCACACCTCACTTTTCAGACCGAAGAGCTTTGTAAAAATTGATGCGTTTCAGAAAGGCGGGGCATAGAGGATAAACAATAATGTACAGTATATGGAAAATAATGTTTTTTGAACCTTAAACCGCATAAACGCATTTCATTACACCAAATACACAAAATAATGTTCTTTTTAGCAACATCATATGACCCCTTTAATCATTGTTTTTGTTGTTTACGCCATAAAAAAAGACCTACATATATAGAATCTGATTGGTCGACTGAGACTAAGTTTCAAGAGTACTCTTTGGTGTGCGTTCCAGACTGACACTCAGTGTGTTTATTAGTAGAGAATAGGGCTGCACGATAAATCGCATGCGATATTTAACGAGCATCTTGTCAGTAAAGCCATTCTGTAATCAGCGGTAAATCTCCATCACGTGCGTGCTTTCACATTGAGCAGCATTAACTACACAGAGCCGTTGTTCACTGAGGAGCTGCGCAAAACCACGTTCATATTCGCGCGATTTTTTGCGCAGCTCGTCTGTGAACAACGGCTCTGTGTAGTTAATGCTGGTCAATGTGAAAGCACGCAGGTGATGGAGATTTACCGCTGATTACAGAACCGGCTTTCTGACAAGATGCGCGTTAAATATCGCATGCGATTTATCGTGCAGCCCTAGTAGAGAAGATTTTTAACTCTTTCTGCAGATTACTTGGGTACACTAGTTGGTGGTGACAAGTGACTTATGGGTGAGTCATAAGATTGATTTATTCAACCGATTCGTTCAAAAACACATTCATTCAGAGTCTGTTTACCAAATAGAGCAAGCAACCGTCTTTATGAATGAGTCATGGATTTGTTTAGTCAAATGTTTCATTCAAACACGCTGATCCATTCAGTAACGGCACAAGTGACTCTCTTTATGAGTCATTGAATCATTCACTTAATTAAAAAAATTCTGATTCATTCGGAAAGGAAACAACGCTTGGTGCTGTTGTAACTTTGTTTGGAACTGTTTTCATTTGCAGAGCAAAAACAGACAAAGAAACTGACAGTTATTATACATAGATAATATTATTATTTAATTTGCACAATAAGTTTTATATAATACACAGCATTATTAATCTAAAGGGGATGGTAAGGGAGGATGGTGGTTTTACAGACGAGATGATTTTTGTCATTTTTTTCAACAAGGGGCATGGCATCCCCCCGCATCCCCCCTCAATTCGAGCCCTGCCTAAATGTATCAGTTTGGTTATGAATGGCCTTGCATGTATGAAGTTCCAGAAAATTATTCTGTTGTATAGTGAAAAGGATATGTCAGATTGAGTGTATTCCTCTTGTCATGTAATATATCCTTTTCTTTATTCTTCCAGAGCTAATTTTCAGTCTTTTTCTCTCTTGCTTCCTCTCTTTCAGATCACTTTCTCATTTTTCTTCCTCAGTGTTTTCCCCTGTTTGCAGCATTTTATACTCTGCGTCATTTTTTATTTTTTTATTTTTTTTTACATTCTCATAATTCTTCTCCGAACAGGGCATATTTAGTTCATAACGCAGGTGCCTATAACCAGATTAGAATTAATTGCTTTCCCGAAATAAAACTGTTCCTCACATGGATTAGCTGTCAGAATCCACGTTTAATTCGTTTGTTTAAGGCGTATTTTCAGCCTTCATGGTAGACGTGAGTCCAATTTAACCACCACCCTTTGTCAAGACAACGGCTGCTTTAATCCACCACAGCTTGATCTCTTTTACCAGCGTTTATCTCATGTTTCATCCCATGGTTTGAGGCAGCTCATCTTGTAGTGGATATTAAAAACAAAAGGGGACAAAGTCAATTTGGTCTGTTCTGTAATCTGATCCCCCCAGACTACTGTCACAGCAGATCTGGTCATTTAATCAGAGACCTAAACACAAACACGGGCCGGGCCTTTGATAAGGAAGGGAGCGCACTGCTGGTTCATTAAACTTATCATAGCATGTGCTAATTAAATAATGGAGTGGCACTCACATACTGAAAAATGACTGCTGTGGCATTTCATTCCCCATATGTCACCCTGTTTGCCCTTGCTTTTAGCATGTGTATTTGCTTTTGTGTGTATGACAAAGTGGCAGAGTAAGAGTGAAAATGCCTAAGCTACTGATAATTGCATGAGAGAAAAACCTCAAACCATCGGGAGAAATGAAAAGGTTCACAGAGTCTGTTTACCATGCTGGCTAATATTGTAAAGAGGGAGGGTATGTACTCAGGGTGCCCATGTGTTTTTCTGATGCTATTTGAAGCATAGGAATGGCTATTGAGGTTACGCTTGGGAGGGAATTAAATTGTGAATTAAATTGTGTTGGACTTTTTTTCTGGAATTAGCCGTGCTGAAATTTGGTTCATGGTACTGCCATGATCTTTTTGGTAAAGCTGTGGTTCATTGATGATCTCAGAGGCTAAAACCATGGTATGTTTATATAGGAGTGACTGGGGCAAGTTGTCCCACTTTTTACTGAATAATTCACAATGTTGGTTTATTTTTAAAATATACAGTAAGTGCAGACACAAACCTTAAGCTGCTGTCAAATTCACCGCTGTTCGGCGAATTTTCATCCAGTCATTTTAGTAGGAATCCATGCGGTCTGGAATTTAATGTGAGGACAAAAGATTTCCCCACACAGATTTTGCATCAGATTCAAATTGGTTGTGCGAATTTGCTGTGTTGACCAACAGAAAGCTGCTGGGTTTGAAAATGACTTCTGTGAGCTGTGCTTCATACATCGCTAGACTGACAATAGACAATGGACCCTTTTGCCCACAATATTTCACAGAATGTTTTCTAATGTGACCGCACCTTTGAAATCTTAAAAAAAAAAAATTGTAAAAGGACAATTTGCCAGACCGAATATTTATGGAATTTGTTAATTTTGTATTAGTCATTAATTAATTTATTTATAATTTATACGTGTTATTTATTTATAACAGATATTTTGAAAATATATATTATTTATTGATATTTATTGATTTACTGGTATGAAATTTGTGTGAATTTTTTAGACAAAAAATTTTAGTCATTTACATGCATGGTTCCCCATGGCACTGAATGGTTAACATATTTATATAGTATGGTATTTACATGGTACTTCAAATTAGATTAAGAAGCCTGATGGGGACACCAATGCACCAGCATCCCATGCCAGCATTCAAAACACAGCATCTTTCCAGCAGGTATAAAAAAGATAGATAATGTCCCGAAGGACTGTAAATGATGTTGTCCGGACAGCGTACCCGTCTCATTCTGAGAGCTCAGTAATTGGATGTTTTCAGATCTGCCAAACAATGTTTTAGATGATATTTCACAAAGCCCTGTATCTCTCATCTCACCTGCTCCTGTTCACCTGCTGTTGATTAATATCCCCGGGAGGTTTGCACCTGATGCTCTATGCTTGATCCTAGCCTAACTAGAAATACCCAGAATTCCATTCACGTGTCTGTCGGCTCGTCTTTGTTTCTGTTGGTGTCAGAGAGACTTTGACTTGGAGTCGCCTCAGATCAGTTGCCTCTGAAGTGTCAATCTGCAGATCAAGGCTAGAGAAAGATTGCACTTACATTGCATTAGGTGGGTTTTTATTTATTGAGCACTAGCTGTGGGAGCATATGTGTTGAGGAAAAGAATGGTGCATGTTTATGAGAGAGAGAGAGCGAGAGAGAGAGAGAGAGGGAGAGAGGGAGAGAGGGAGAGAGATGAAAATATAGACAATGCAGATGTGCTCTTGTGTTGCTTCTGTGCAGGTTTATGGCAAGGATGCATTTGTTTCACTACTATTTCACAAAACTCTTGTACTAGGATTTAAAAAATTATAAAATTGTTTTCTTATCAATTAACCTAAGCCCAGTGAAATGTTTCACATTTGATCATCATTTGATGAATCACCACTGGCATGATGGCTTGAAAATGTACACAAACGTCTCTTCTAAACAAAAATATAGTGTTAATTGTGCCAAGCAAATTAAGAGTGAATATCAAGCCTAATTTGCATAGAATATTTTTACTGAAAAAAAGTGACATTGACTTAAACTGAATTGTGGCTTGTTAGTGAATAAGATGCAGAGTTTTACATTGAAATACTGCACACAAAAGTGATGCAACTGTTTAGTGAATTTGTCCTCAAATGTTTGATTAAGCAATTTTGACCTTGAGGGAACGTATGAATAATTACAGTTTTATTTACTGTTTTTATATACTATTTATTTATAGACCTTTTTTAATTAATCTTGGGAATTCCTGTCCTATTTTTATTTATTTTTTGTTCTTGTAATTATAATTTTACGGTGAGTTTTATCTCTGTTTTTTCTGCTTGAGTAGACTTTACAGACTCATAAACTCATAATTTAAGATATTCATCTAATATACCTACTTCTTTTATTCCACAAAATGAAAATACCAGGATAAAAATTCATTTTAATATTGTACCACCTCTTCTGTGTTTACTAGGGATGTAACGGTACACAAAAATGTCTGTTTCGGTACGTAACCTGGTTTAGTTTATTTTCAGTACAAAAGGGAGAAAAAAACTAATAGCTTTTTTTTCTTTATTCTTAAACAGTGACTTATTGTAGAAACTATGGCTCTGCCTTTATCTATAAAAAGTGTTGCACATCTGTGCTCATTCATTGAAGTCTGTGAAGGTTAACAGAAACCTGTTAGCTGTCTGGATGAACCTTGCAAAATAGAAGTACTTGTGTGAATTTACAGACCAGGATACAGCCATAAAAATGTAAGTTATGCACTGAGGAAAACTGGTCTCAAATTAAACAGCACACACATTTGACAGGCTGGTTTAAGCTGTACAGTTAAAGGGGACACTGGATGAAATTTTGGTCTGAAACAGTGTCATCCAGTGAGCACTTTCAATTTGCAGCCGGTTTCTATGTAGATAGCTAGCTATTTGATAAAGACCATATATGGAGTCCAAGGCAGCAATTGACGAGTCTTGTGTCGACACGCCCAACGGAAGAGAGGGGTGGGGTGAGCAGTAGCTCATTATCATTTAAAGAGACATGCACCGAAACGGGTCGCTGTGAACAGAGCTGTTTTTGACAAGGTAAAAACAAATAAAAAAGGTGTTTTACACAACAGTTGAGGAATTTTAACCAAAGTGTGTTGCAGACATTACATGAAGACCCTAAAGAATCATACCAGTTTGTGGAAAATGGGCATCCGATGTCCCCTTTAATATAAAGCACATCTCATGTTTTAGGACAACTTGGATTGTGCTCTTTTTCTGCACCAGCTCACTCTGTGTCCTGAATTATTTTTCAGATGCGTTCGCAACATCAATGTGTATTGTGCCAGCCAAGTTCATTTACATTCAGTAAGGCTATTTAGATATACTGTAGTCAGAATTCGAAAGTCTCCAAAGGGGTCAAATACAAAATAGAGACCTCAGTGAACTGAAAAGGCTATTACTGTGTACAATACAAATCATTGCTTGGAAGTAAATAAAATTAACTTATTCATTGTTCATTTGAAAGATTTGTTCGATGTAATTTTGCATGACGAAATGTCATTTGTTACAGTGTTTTCTCCTGTGGAATAACATGTAGTGATGCTCCCAAGAAATTTTCTGAATTTTGATTTCATGTTGACTTAAGTAGATGTCTTTCTCAAGGGCACAGTGATGATTCATGGACCATCTTAGCAAAGAGCACATCACTATACTTACTGCTGAAAAAAAAAGACCCAGTACTTGACGGGATATGTACAGCCATATTTGACTTGACTAGGCTCTGAACTTGAATTTTCATTTGTTTCAACAGAATGTTACACATATTTAATCAGTTGTGCTTTTTGTTGTACACTATTTGATGAATCCATAATTAGAAGTTCAACTTAGTCCGACCATCTGGCCTCAGCAGTGAGTGTAATCTGAGGATCAACATGAAACTTTACAGTTTACGTTTAACAAATGTTTTAAAACTCCCCCTCCTCCATTCCCATTATTTATTCCCTGAACTTAACATGTGCATATGTGGGAGAATTTTAAGTTCACATGGTCACATTGGCAGCTTGTTCAATGTGCATACAAATAAATACATTTGAAACAGATTATGTAAATATGTGCATATATACTCTAACGTTCAAACATTTGGGGTGGGTAAGGTTATTATGTTTTTGTATTATGTTTTTGAAAGAAGTCTCATGCTTACCAAGGCTGCATTTATTTGATGAGAAATACAGTAAAAACAGTAATATTGTAAAAATACTATTACAACTTAAAATAACTGTTTTCTATTGTAATATACTTTGACATTTAATTTATGCCAGTGTTGTCAAACAGCATTTATTTAAAAATAGAAATATTTTATAACAATATAAATGGTTTTCACCATCACTCTTGATCAATTCAATGCATCCTTCCTGAATAAAAGTAATTTATTTAAAATTGACCCCAAACTTTTGGATGGTAGTGTAAATGTAGGCACACTGTTATATAAATATGGATTGTTACTGGATGAATGAAGGAGGTGAATGAAAGTAGGATTTTCTGTAACAATCACATGATTATAATTACAGTTCAGATACAGTATCAGATACTTTGAGTAAGAGGATGATGGAAGGTGGTAGGTATGACATCGACGAGACCCTGAAAGTGTTTATGACAAGCAGATATTTGCAGAAAGGCTAGATGAATAGGCAGGACGGCCCATTATAAAAGCAAGGCCGGTGGACTTGAGGGCCATTGTGGCTGAGAGCATTTGGAGTGGGGTTGTCATCGACTAGTTCTCATGGCACCATATTCACTACAGTCTCTCGCTCTCCCTCATGGAATGACCCAATTAATTCATTCTTTTTTTTTTGTTCCCTGTTTGTGTGTGTTGTCGCTATACCCTATCAACAGAGAGGCTGGCGAAGAAAACTGGGACGCAGAGAGCTGCCAAACGTTCCCATCGCCGGCAGTCTCCCACACCAAATGCCTGTGCAGCAAGCTGTCCACCTTTGCAGTGTTAGCGCAGAAAGCTAAAGAACCGGTGAGTGCTGTCTTTACCTTTTCACACCACACTTCACCTCTCAGTGTCTGCTCGGGATGGGGCCTAGCCGACCTAGACCTTGGTGAAATTTGTCTTATGCATAACATATGCTGCCATACATTGAGAATATTGTTGTCAAACATTGTTTGAAGTGTTTGGTTGCTTTCTAGAAGGTCAGTATCCCGTCTGTTCCACATATGCTTGATGCTACATCTAAAGAAAGATCAGAAACTGCGTGTTCTTGGGTAATTATTTTGTTGTAAAGATTTCTTAAAGGTAGGGGCGTAACATTGTGACCATCTGCACTGTTGCTATGACATTCGATGTGAACTTGCCTCCATAGTGTGAGGGTATCGTACAGAAGCAGATGGTGGACCAGGTGTTTAATATATCATGGTATGCATTATGCGTCAGGGTTTGTCTAGCTTGGGATTTCTCCCAGGTATAGTTTAAAAGCACTGATGCACATCAATGTTGTCCATTTGCACATCAAAAATTCCATTTGCGATTGAAAACTACTGCATTATGAATGGCCTTGCATGTATGAAGTTCCAGAAAATTATTCTGTTGTATAGTGAAAAGGATATGTCAGATTGAGTGTATTCCTCTTGTCATGTAATATATCCTTTTCTTTATTCTTCCAGAGCTAATTTTCAGTCTTTTTCTCTCTTGCTTCCTCTCTTTCAGATCACTTTCTCATTTTTCTTCCTCAGTGTTTTCCCCTGTTTGCAGCATTTTATACTCTGCGTCATTTTTTATTTTTTTATTTTTTTTTACATTCTCATAATTCTTCTCCGAACAGGGCATATTTAGTTCATAACGCAGGTGCCTATAACCAGATTAGAATTAATTGCTTTCCCGAAATAAAACTGTTCCTCACATGGATTAGCTGTCAGAATCCACGTTTAATTCGTTTGTTTAAGGCGTATTTTCAGCCTTCATGGTAGACGTGAGTCCAATTTAACCACCACCCTTTGTCAAGACAACGGCTGCTTTAATCCACCACAGCTTGATCTCTTTTACCAGCGTTTATCTCATGTTTCATCCCATGGTTTGAGGCAGCTCATCTTGTAGTGGATATTAAAAACAAAAGGGGACAAAGTCAATTTGGTCTGTTCTGTAATCTGATCCCCCCAGACTACTGTCACAGCAGATCTGGTCATTTAATCAGAGACCTAAACACAAACACGGGCCGGGCCTTTGATAAGGAAGGGAGCGCACTGCTGGTTCATTAAACTTATCATAGCATGTGCTAATTAAATAATGGAGTGGCACTCACATACTGAAAAATGACTGCTGTGGCATTTCATTCCCCATATGTCACCCTGTTTGCCCTTGCTTTTAGCATGTGTATTTGCTTTTGTGTGTATGACAAAGTGGCAGAGTAAGAGTGAAAATGCCTAAGCTACTGATAATTGCATGAGAGAAAAACCTCAAACCATCGGGAGAAATGAAAAGGTTCACAGAGTCTGTTTACCATGCTGGCTAATATTGTAAAGAGGGAGGGTATGTACTCAGGGTGCCCATGTGTTTTTCTGATGCTATTTGAAGCATAGGAATGGCTATTGAGGTTACGCTTGGGAGGGAATTAAATTGTGAATTAAATTGTGTTGGACTTTTTTTCTGGAATTAGCCGTGCTGAAATTTGGTTCATGGTACTGCCATGATCTTTTTGGTAAAGCTGTGGTTCATTGATGATCTCAGAGGCTAAAACCATGGTATGTTTATATAGGAGTGACTGGGGCAAGTTGTCCCACTTTTTACTGAATAATTCACAATGTTGGTTTATTTTTAAAATATACAGTAAGTGCAGACACAAACCTTAAGCTGCTGTCAAATTCACCGCTGTTCGGCGAATTTTCATCCAGTCATTTTAGTAGGAATCCATGCGGTCTGGAATTTAATGTGAGGACAAAAGATTTCCCCACACAGATTTTGCATCAGATTCAAATTGGTTGTGCGAATTTGCTGTGTTGACCAACAGAAAGCTGCTGGGTTTGAAAATGACTTCTGTGAGCTGTGCTTCATACATCGCTAGACTGACAATAGACAATGGACCCTTTTGCCAACAATATTTCACAGAATGTTTTCTAATGTGACCGCACCTTTGAAATCTTAAAAAAAAAAAATTGTAAAAGGACAATTTGCCAGACCGAATATTTATGGAATTTGTTAATTTTGTATTAGTCATTAATTAATTTATTTATAATTTATACGTGTTATTTATTTATAACAGATATTTTGAAAATATATATTATTTATTGATATTTATTGATTTACTGGTATGAAATTTGTGTGAATTTTTTAGACAAAAAATTTTAGTCATTTACATGCATGGTTCCCCATGGCACTGAATGGTTAACATATTTATATAGTATGGTATTTACATGGTACTTCAAATTAGATTAAGAAGCCTGATGGGGACACCAATGCACCAGCATCCCATGCCAGCATTCAAAACACAGCATCTTTCCAGCAGGTATAAAAAAGATAGATAATGTCCCGAAGGACTGTAAATGATGTTGTCCGGACAGCGTACCCGTCTCATTCTGAGAGCTCAGTAATTGGATGTTTTCAGATCTGCCAAACAATGTTTTAGATGATATTTCACAAAGCCCTGTATCTCTCATCTCACCTGCTCCTGTTCACCTGCTGTTGATTAATATCCCCGGGAGGTTTGCACCTGATGCTCTATGCTTGATCCTAGCCTAACTAGAAATACCCAGAATTCCATTCACGTGTCTGTCGGCTCGTCTTTGTTTCTGTTGGTGTCAGAGAGACTTTGACTTGGAGTCGCCTCAGATCAGTTGCCTCTGAAGTGTCAATCTGCAGATCAAGGCTAGAGAAAGATTGCACTTACATTGCATTAGGTGGGTTTTTATTTATTGAGCACTAGCTGTGGGAGCATATGTGTTGAGGAAAAGAATGGTGCATGTTTATGAGAGAGAGAGAGCGAGAGAGAGAGAGAGAGGGAGAGAGGGAGAGAGGGAGAGAGATGAAAATATAGACAATGCAGATGTGCTCTTGTGTTGCTTCTGTGCAGGTTTATGGCAAGGATGCATTTGTTTCACTACTATTTCACAAAACTCTTGTACTAGGATTTAAAAAATTATAAAATTGTTTTCTTATCAATTAACCTAAGCCCAGTGAAATGTTTCACATTTGATCATCATTTGATGAATCACCACTGGCATGATGGCTTGAAAATGTACACAAACGTCTCTTCTAAACAAAAATATAGTGTTAATTGTGCCAAGCAAATTAAGAGTGAATATCAAGCCTAATTTGCATAGAATATTTTTACTGAAAAAAAGTGACATTGACTTAAACTGAATTGTGGCTTGTTAGTGAATAAGATGCAGAGTTTTACATTGAAATACTGCACACAAAAGTGATGCAACTGTTTAGTGAATTTGTCCTCAAATGTTTGATTAAGCAATTTTGACCTTGAGGGAACGTATGAATAATTACAGTTTTATTTACTGTTTTTATATACTATTTATTTATAGACCTTTTTTAATTAATCTTGGGAATTCCTGTCCTATTTTTATTTATTTTTTGTTCTTGTAATTATAATTTTACGGTGAGTTTTATCTCTGTTTTTTCTGCTTGAGTAGACTTTACAGACTCATAAACTCATAATTTAAGATATTCATCTAATATACCTACTTCTTTTATTCCACAAAATGAAAATACCAGGATAAAAATTCATTTTAATATTGTACCACCTCTTCTGTGTTTACTAGGGATGTAACGGTACACAAAAAATGTCTGTTTCGGTACGTAACCTGGTTTAGTTTATTTTCAGTACAAAAGGGAGAAAAAAACAAATAGCTTTTTTTTCTTTATTCTTAAACAGTGACTTATTGTAGAAACTATGGCTCTGCCTTTATCTATAAAAAGTGTTGCACATCTGTGCTCATTCATTGAAGTCTGTGAAGGTTAACAGAAACCTGTTAGCTGTCTGGATGAACCTTGCAAAATAGAAGTACTTGTGTGAATTTACAGACCAGGATACAGCCATAAAAATGTAAGTTATGCACTGAGGAAAACTGGTCTCAAATTAAACAGCACACACATTTGACAGGCTGGTTTAAGCTGTACAGTTAAAGGGGACACTGGATGAAATTTTGGTCTGAAACAGTGTCATCCAGTGAGCACTTTCAATTTGCAGCCGGTTTCTATGTAGATAGCTAGCTATTTGATAAAGACCATATATGGAGTCCAAGGCAGCAATTGACGAGTCTTGTGTCGACACGCCCAACGGAAGAGAGGGGTGGGGTGAGCAGTAGCTCATTATCATTTAAAGAGACATGCACCGAAACGGGTCGCTGTGAACAGAGCTGTTTTTGACAAGGTAAAAACAAATAAAAAAGGTGTTTTACACAACAGTTGAGGAATTTTAACCAAAGTGTGTTGCAGACATTACATGAAGACCCTAAAGAATCATACCAGTTTGTGGAAAATGGG
Organism: Sinocyclocheilus rhinocerous; assembly: GCF_001515625.1. Lineage (NCBI taxonomy): Eukaryota > Metazoa > Chordata > Actinopteri > Cypriniformes > Cyprinidae > Sinocyclocheilus > Sinocyclocheilus rhinocerous. The sequence continues at coordinate 393,638 of NW_015651328.1, forward strand.
CATCCGATGTCCCCTTTAATATAAAGCACATCTCATGTTTTAGGACAACTTGGATTGTGCTCTTTTTCTGCACCAGCTCACTCTGTGTCCTGAATTATTTTTCAGATGCGTTCGCAACATCAATGTGTATTGTGCCAGCCAAGTTCATTTACATTCAGTAAGGCTATTTAGATATACTGTAGTCAGAATTCGAAAGTCTCCAAAGGGGTCAAATACAAAATAGAGACCTCAGTGAACTGAAAAGGCTATTACTGTGTACAATACAAATCATTGCTTGGAAGTAAATAAAATTAACTTATTCATTGTTCATTTGAAAGATTTGTTCGATGTAATTTTGCATGACGAAATGTCATTTGTTACAGTGTTTTCTCCTGTGGAATAACATGTAGTGATGCTCCCAAGAAATTTTCTGAATTTTGATTTCATGTTGACTTAAGTAGATGTCTTTCTCAAGGGCACAGTGATGATTCATGGACCATCTTAGCAAAGAGCACATCACTATACTTACTGCTGAAAAAAAAAGACCCAGTACTTGACGGGATATGTACAGCCATATTTGACTTGACTAGGCTCTGAACTTGAATTTTCATTTGTTTCAACAGAATGTTACACATATTTAATCAGTTGTGCTTTTTGTTGTACACTATTTGATGAATCCATAATTAGAAGTTCAACTTAGTCCGACCATCTGGCCTCAGCAGTGAGTGTAATCTGAGGATCAACATGAAACTTTACAGTTTACGTTTAACAAATGTTTTAAAACTCCCCCTCCTCCATTCCCATTATTTATTCCCTGAACTTAACATGTGCATATGTGGGAGAATTTTAAGTTCACATGGTCACATTGGCAGCTTGTTCAATGTGCATACAAATAAATACATTTGAAACAGATTATGTAAATATGTGCATATATACTCTAACGTTCAAACATTTGGGGTGGGTAAGGTTATTATGTTTTTGTATTATGTTTTTGAAAGAAGTCTCATGCTTACCAAGGCTGCATTTATTTGATGAGAAATACAGTAAAAACAGTAATATTGTAAAAATACTATTACAACTTAAAATAACTGTTTTCTATTGTAATATACTTTGACATTTAATTTATGCCAGTGTTGTCAAACAGCATTTATTTAAAAATAGAAATATTTTATAACAATATAAATGGTTTTCACCATCACTCTTGATCAATTCAATGCATCCTTCCTGAATAAAAGTAATTTATTTAAAATTGACCCCAAACTTTTGGATGGTAGTGTAAATGTAGGCACACTGTTATATAAATATGGATTGTTACTGGATGAATGAAGGAGGTGAATGAAAGTAGGATTTTCTGTAACAATCACATGATTATAATTACAGTTCAGATACAGTATCAGATACTTTGAGTAAGAGGATGATGGAAGGTGGTAGGTATGACATCGACGAGACCCTGAAAGTGTTTATGACAAGCAGATATTTGCAGAAAGGCTAGATGAATAGGCAGGACGGCCCATTATAAAAGCAAGGCCGGTGGACTTGAGGGCCATTGTGGCTGAGAGCATTTGGAGTGGGGTTGTCATCGACTAGTTCTCATGGCACCATATTCACTACAGTCTCTCGCTCTCCCTCATGGAATGACCCAATTAATTCATTCTTTTTTTTTTGTTCCCTGTTTGTGTGTGTTGTCGCTATACCCTATCAACAGAGAGGCTGGCGAAGAAAACTGGGACGCAGAGAGCTGCCAAACGTTCCCATCGCCGGCTGCTTACAACGTGTTTTTGCAGGCAGCATTGAGTAATGTACTACAGACATATCTGTTGATTCCTTGAACGCAATGTTAATCAGAATGCACTCACTGCTCAAAACACCAGAGTTTTGTTCAGTGCCGAGATCACAATGCAAGATCACGAATCCTCTGATTATAACAACGTGTAGACACAATGTAAATAAGAGACTCGTTGATTGTAATGGAACGTTGTGACAGCTTTTGATTATTAAGGGAGTTTTGCAAATGTGATATTGATTTAATACAACAGTTCAGTCAACAAGAAGTTAATATTAAGTGACTTACGTTGTCTGACTGCAACACTATTCCCTGATTTTGCTCTATTTCGTCAACGAAAATAGTTTCAAACAAAGTCACAGCTGAGCCGCTGAACATATCCAAACAAACACAGCGGTGTTTCGTTTATGAATGAACGTGCGTTTTTAAACGAATCTAGTGAGTCAATGATTTAATTACTTATTCGTAAAGACTTGCTTCATTCCTGAATGAATCAGCCGTTCAAACGAATCAATTGAATGAATGATTCAGTGATAAAATCAGTGATATGCCGCCATCTACGGGAGGTTTTAGTTTCATTTTTAAAGTATCATTTCAGTTATTTAAATCATTTAGTATTTCTATATTAAAATTTTTATATGTAAACCATTAATCCCAACATGAATTTATGAATTTAACTGCACTCATGCCACCTCTGAGCCTCAATAAATGTCTGTAAATATACCTACATGCCACTTTTGTAATCTTCTGTGCCACCACTGTAGTGCAAATTAATTGTGTTAATACTGATTTCATTTGATCGGTAACTTATTTTTCTTATTCTATTGTTTTAATTAGAAATATTGAAAAACCTTATAAATATACATTTTTGAATTTGACATAAAATATGACATACTTTTAATAAAGTTAGAAAAAATGTAATTACAAAGGTAAAAAAGAGCCCCTTTAAATCACTTTAAGGAGTCAAATATCACCTCATAATGGAAAGGCTCATTTGTGTTATTGATCAGAAGGTGCTCCTGAATTTTTTGACTGTTGCTCCTATTTTTATTATTTTTTAATTTGTTTAATTAGGAGCACAAGAGCACAAAAGTAAGAGCCCTGTAAATGCTGTTCTTTTGAACTTTCTAACCATCCTGAAGAATCCTGAAAAAAAGTGTTACGGTTTCCACAAAAATATTAGGCAGTATAACCGTTTTCAACATTGATAATAAGAGTAAGATATGTTACTTGAGCTGCAAATCAGCTGATTTCTGAAGGATCATGTGACAATAAAGACTGGAGTAATGGCAGCTGAAAATTCAGGTTTTCCTTCACAGGAATAAATTACGTTTTTATGTATCAAAATATTTATTTAGTTATTTTTAATTGTCATAATATTTCATCATTGCTGTTTTCACTGTATTTTTGATCAAACAAATACATCCTTGATGACACATGTAGAAAATACCTCAGAAAATACCTCAGAGGAACAAAAATCACAATTTCACAACTTTTTTTGTCAAGTATGAATTTGTGTGTGTGATACATATTTAATAATGGCATTTTTCAAAAGTGGGTTATTATTTTAGACCAAAAGGGTCTAAAATATAATTTCATGACTGGCAATTTTGTGGCCATTGGATTTGTTTATTCTGCCAACAATAGCAAACTATTAAAATTAAAAACCATGCTAATATAACTATTGCATTGACATGTTCCTAAACATGAATAGTGGTAAACAGCTAAACCTCTTTAGCTTTTGTTTATCTTATTTATTTTAGTACAAGCTAATGTGTTGAGTCCCTAGTGAGTAGATATGCGTCAACTCTGAGAGGACTAGACACTAAGCATTGTATCTGTGATGTGGCTTTTAGCTATCCAGGTTAATGACTCGTGCTGCCGCTTGTTATATTGACCCTCTGCCCTCTTTTCACTTAATGGAAGTGAGAGGCCTCACTGTACATCTCTCTCTCTCTCTCTCTCTCTATATATATATATATATATATATATACATATTTATCTCTGTCTCTCTCGATTGTTTTCCCTTTTACTTCCTCCCCTCGCCTCTACTGCGTCACTAATGAAAGGATACTGACCCAGTTTAGTTTAGCCGAGTGTTTTTTCATCCGAAAGCACCCCCATTACAGTGATTGATATTCATTGCAGACGAAGGGGATGCTGGGAGATGGAGAATAGCCGTGAGGAATGAGCAATGTGGGGCGGAGAGAGTAGAGCCAGGGGCTAGTCACAGTCACACAAGAGCTGGACCACACGCTGCTGGCTGCCACCACCACTGCCACCAGCTAGAGACAGCGTGCCAGGCAGACACACAAATGCAGAGAGAGAGAAAGAGAGAGAGAGAGCATAGCACTGCCCATCAGGCACAGTACTGCACAGTCAGGGCATTGAGCTTTGGGTACAGGGAGGCAAGGTGGATGCAATGCCAGTTCTAAAAACTGCATAGCTAAAAGGAATACTAAAATAAAAAGAAGAAAAGTAGAGGAGAGAACATTTTAAAGTCAGAAGTCATGTTTACTAATTCACACATAATGGAAGACTACTAAAGTGTGTCTATTCAAAGTCTAGTGCTTTGGGTATGAGAAAAGTGCATTCTAAATAAAATGTATTATTTAGATGATTTAAAGAAATACCTTTATAAAGAGCTTTTGATCAAAAGTGACAGTAAAGTAATTTACTTTCATAAAGACATTTAAGAGTCCTGAAAAAACACACTTTCCACAAAAATACTAAGCAGCACAACAGTTTTGATAAAAATAAATATTTCTTGAGCAGCAAATCGGCATTTTAGAATGATTTTGGAAGGGTAATGTGACACTGAAGACTGAAGTAATGTCTGCTGAAAATTTGGCTTTGCCATCACAGGAATAAATGATATTAAAAAGTATATAAATAGAAAAAAAGTTGTTTTAAATTGAAAATGTATTAATTAATTAATTAATTTATTTATTTATTTATTTATTTATTTATTTATGTTCTTTCCAATAAATGCAGCCTTGGTGAGCATAAATAGCAATATATAGCAATATTACGGTGGCCGAGAAGTGCTAAACAAATCACAATTCTGCAATCAAAATAACAAATTACAAACGCAAATGCAAGTTTAAAAAACAAAATAACAATTCAGAAAGCACAACAACAATTCAGAAAACATTATAACAAGTCAGAAAACACAATGACAAATTCGAAAACAAAATAACAAGTCAGAAAACACAACGACAATCCGAAAACAAATTTACAAGTCAGAAAGAAAAATGACAAATCAGACAAACCGGAAGAGGTAGGTATAGTTTGAGACAGCACCATTGGTTTGGGATTACTCACCGCTGACTGGACGAGACATCTGTCAACCAACGTATACAGGAAGAACCAGCCGAAGAACAGCAGAGTCGTGGTAGAAAGTTCGGAGATGGTATTAAAGTAGCTCAGTTTAAATGTATTGTATGAATTGCCCTTACTATGGAATAAAAAAATACGGGGTGTCTATTTACATTTAGTTAAAAGTGACTATAAAACATCAGCTCCAGTGGCGCAGATGAATAAGTACATGTCATCGGCTTTTTGACGCGATCGACCCGGGTTCGATCCCGCCTTTTGCCGAACTTTTTTTTCTCCCTTTTCAAATCTCGTATCACATCGTAAAGGCATTTATTTTCAATAAAAATTAAGGAAATAATCAAAAAGTTGAAAATAAAGTATCGGGTAGGGTTAGGGTAGGTGTAGGGAGGGCTTTATTGTACCAATAAGGTGGCATCCATTTAATAATTAAAATTAAAATTATAATTTACACTCAATACGTTATTATTGCATACTGTTTTATAATGTACTACAATACTGAAGTGCAGATAATTGCCACTATTTGCAACAAGTAGTATACTTGATAGTAGAAATCCTGCTATTTTAACATAGTGTAAATAGGTATTTGCACTTAGTGTAAATAGCATATTGATAAAATCATTGTGTTTTCTGACTTGTTATAATGTTTTCTGAATTGTTGTTGTGCTTTCTGAATTGTTATTTTGTTTTTTAGACTTGCATTTGCGTTTGTAATTTGTTATTTTGTTTTCAGAATTGTGATTTGCTTTGCACTTCTCTGTCACCGTACAATATAATAGCAGCAGTCACAAGCTACAATCTTAAAAGTATAGTTACAACTAAATTGAAATTCTCTGTTGTTCTAAACCTGTATGACTGTTTTCTTTTTCTTTTCTTTTTCTTTTTTTTTGAGAGAGAGAGATATATTTTGAGAAATGTCAAAATATAGTGTATAAAGAAAGTCATGAACATAGTCATGAATAGAGTCACGCCATCCTTTTAAGCTTGCACCATTGAATGTTGTGGATTGTCCGTGATGATCACTTTGCATTGTAATATCAAGGTTGTATAATGCTTATTCATTTTAGAATGGTTTTATGTGTTATAGTTTTCTAAAATACGCGACATACATTTTGCAAGTCACTGTTCATAAAATGTGCTGTGCCATTTCTGAACACGTTGCTTCCTAAGAGAATAGAAGAGTGACAAACGGGAATAAAATTATAATTGATGGCTCATATCTGTCACCTAGACCTAAAGCTGTAGGTCAATGCTTCCTAATCGACATTTATCAATTTTTGTCCTCATTATGACGTCAGTGCCTGGCTATTGGCTTTTGCGGGAGTGCCTGGTGACATTTGGAAGTGCAGAGTAAACGACACTATTAGCAAACAGACCATATTGATGGAAAATGTTTCAAATCAGTCATATATGAGGGTTCCCTTTTAGAATGCAGGATTCTGCCTATGTAGACATCAAGTCAGCTGACTTTTGGAACAGAGCTAATTTGTTTTCTCCCTTTTTTGAATCTGTAAACCTCTGATGGAAAAGTCCTGAATAGGGCCCTGTGAAGTAAAACAGCTGCTCTGACAGATATCCAGCGGTCTAAACACATTCATCTTGTTTTGCTCTGAGCTTTCTGCCCTCCCAAGACTCTGGTATCTTCTCAGTATTACAGATCAAGACTGCTCTTGGGCTTTGTAGTTGAGAACTAGAGGAGAGTCGGACGTGATGGAAAATGCATTTCAATTATACTGTCTTAGGAACTTGTTAAAGGGATGTTTTGGTGTTTTGTTGAGAGACTGTAGTGTGAGTGACTTGTGAATCAGTGTTAGAGTCTCCGGAAGAGAGCAAAGATACTCACTATGTGATGTGATGTTACAATTTAGCCCCTGATAGTGTTGCGTGGTATACCAGTACTTCAGTAGTATCACAGTACCAGAAAGAGGAACCCAAAGTGAAAACCCAAAGTGTCAAGCTTTTTGACATGAGACAATCACATACATTAGCTTTAAAAGATGCCATCTTAATTTTTTAATTGTTTTTGTGTGTGTGTGTGTGTGTGTGTAAACTGTCAAGAATAAATACGTTTGAACATCCCTCAGCAATAATGACCCATCCAAACAAAATGAGTGGTATCAAGATACTATTTGGTTTTTGTGATAGTTTAGTGGGTATTGTACAGTGAGACATAATTAAGATATTGTGACAGCTCTAGCCCCAGTCCTCAAGACTATATGGAGGAAGAAGGAAAGATAAATTGTTTAATAGACGGATGGGTTAACCTTCGTGTTTAATCGAGAAGAGAGGGAGGGGAAAGTGGCATGAGCTTCTGTCATTACAGGCCATCTTTAGTATAGCTGCTATCACCCACAGATCCTGTTTATCCCCTGCTGTCTTTTCCAAAGAGCAAAACGCTGCTATTTACTAAGGTTAGAGGTGTGTTTTATTTAAAACAGAGCTTTTATTTAAGCCAGTGCCTCTTTTCTTATATGCAGTGACTACAAGCTCAAAGGCTTCCTGGTTAACATGCTAGCCTCATAGTATGCATAACTCTGTGCTAATCAGTTACTCGGTGATGGATGATGGGAGTTGTTGGCACAGAGAAGATAGCGGTTTCTTTAGGCCATAACAATTTGTCGCCTGTCAGTTTTCCCATGTTTTCCCATGCTACTGATTCATCGTCACACAGGATTAAACTAGAGGCACTCAAGCGCAGACAAAGACACACATGACAGAGCATGCTAAGATCCGGTGTTATTACCCCCTTTAGTACAGACACACGCATGCGCCCATTTTGAACAAGTAGGCCTACCTGCCCTGCATACTAACATGCTTGCTGTCTGGTTGGATGAAGGACGGAGGTCTTTCTCTCGGTATCAGGGAATCTATAGTGTTGCAATTTGCCTCAGGCTTGTTGACCAATCTTGCTACCCCTGTATACAGACAAACAGAAGCACAGATAAATACCTATTTTATGGAGATAAACATTATGTCTGCAGGTTATCCGATCCACTGGGTGTAACTTTAACTGCCCTGTAAAAGACATTGTGATTTCTAAGGCTGTTCAATAGTTGTAGATGGATGGTTTTCATAGGGTCTTGTATATCTCACCCTATCTGTGTTTTGTTCTTTTGCAAGTATTTTGAGAGAAGGCATGCAGAGCTATTTGAATTGCAAAAATGAGTGTCCTTTTTGGTGTACAGTTCCTTAAAAAATGTAAAACAGCTCTAAAGGTTGATGGCTCATATCTGTCACCTAGACCTAAAGCTGTAGGTCAATGCTTCCTAATCGACATTTATCAATTTTTGTCCTCATTATGACGTCAGTGCCTGGCTATTGGCTTTTGCGGGAGTGCCTGGTGACATTTGGAAGTGCAGAGTAAACGACACTATTAGCAAACAGACCATATTGATGGAAAATGTTTCAAATCAGTCATATATGAGGGTTCCCTTTTAGAATGCAGGATTCTGCCTATGTAGACATCAAGTCAGCTGACTTTTGGAACAGAGCTAATTTGTTTTCTCCCTTTTTTGAATCTGTAAACCTCTGATGGAAAAGTCCTGAATAGGGCCCTGTGAAGTAAAACAGCTGCTCTGACAGATATCCAGCGGTCTAAACACATTCATCTTGTTTTGCTCTGAGCTTTCTGCCCTCCCAAGACTCTGGTATCTTCTCAGTATTACAGATCAAGACTGCTCTTGGGCTTTGTAGTTGAGAACTAGAGGAGAGTCGGACGTGATGGAAAATGCATTTCAATTATACTGTCTTAGGAACTTGTTAAAGGGATGTTTTGGTGTTTTGTTGAGAGACTGTAGTGTGAGTGACTTGTGAATCAGTGTTAGAGTCTCCGGAAGAGAGCAAAGATACTCACTATGTGATGTGATGTTACAATTTAGCCCCTGATAGTGTTGCGTGGTATACCAGTACTTCAGTAGTATCACAGTACCAGAAAGAGGAACCCAAAGTGAAAACCCAAAGTGTCAAGCTTTTTGACATGAGACAATCACATACATTAGCTTTAAAAGATGCCATCTTAATTTTTTAATTGTTTTATTGCATAGACTCTTAAACTTGATTCAAAGTTTTGGCAGAACAAGGACTTCCTTCAGTTTCCTGTGAACACTGAAATGTTGTGAGAGTGAATAGTATCAAATATAATTTTTGTTAGATTATTATTGTTGTTATTGTTACTACTACTACTACTCATAATAATAATAATAATACTATTGATAATAATAATCATTATTATTAATAATGATTATTTGTGTAAGCTATTAAGAATTAATACAACATAAAACAGTAGTACTAGTAGTAGTAGTAGTAATGGGTTTTTATTGTTTTGTATTTATTCTTGACAGTTTACAATAATAATAATAATAATAATAATAATAATAAGTGTAATAATAAGTGTAATAACCATTGTACTAACAATTTTATAATGTATTATAATTATTTTTTTTCAAGAATACAACTAAAGAAAATGCTGATCAATAGAAAACCCATTTATAATAATAATAATAATTATGATTATTATTTTTATATTATTATTATTATTATTATTATTATTATTAGACTATATGGAGGAAGAAGGAAAGATAAATTGTTTAATAGACGGATGGGTTAACCTTCGTGTTTAATCGAGAAGAGAGGGAGGGGAAAGTGGCATGAGCTTCTGTCATTACAGGCCATCTTTAGTATAGCTGCTATCACCCACAGATCCTGTTTATCCCCTGCTGTCTTTTCCAAAGAGCAAAACGCTGCTATTTACTAAGGTTAGAGGTGTGTTTTATTTAAAACAGAGCTTTTATTTAAGCCAGTGCCTCTTTTCTTATATGCAGTGACTACAAGCTCAAAGGCTTCCTGGTTAACATGCTAGCCTCATAGTATGCATAACTCTGTGCTAATCAGTTACTCGGTGATGGATGATGGGAGTTGTTGGCACAGAGAAGATAGCGGTTTCTTTAGGCCATAACAATTTGTCGCCTGTCAGTTTTCCCATGTTTTCCCATGCTACTGATTCATCGTCACACAGGATTAAACTAGAGGCACTCAAGCGCAGACAAAGACACACATGACAGAGCATGCTAAGATCCGGTGTTATTACCCCCTTTAGTACAGACACACGCATGCGCCCATTTTGAACAAGTAGGCCTACCTGCCCTGCATACTAACATGCTTGCTGTCTGGTTGGATGAAGGACGGAGGTCTTTCTCTCGGTATCAGGGAATCTATAGTGTTGCAATTTGCCTCAGGCTTGTTGACCAATCTTGCTACCCCTGTATACAGACAAACAGAAGCACAGATAAATACCTATTTTATGGAGATAAACATTATGTCTGCAGGTTATCCGATCCACTGGGTGTAACTTTAACTGCCCTATAAAAGACATTGTGATTTCTAAGGCTGTTCAATAGTTGTAGATGGATGGTTTTCATAGGGTCTTGTATATCTCACCCTATCTGTGTTTTGTTCTTTTGCAAGTATTTTGAGAGAAGGCATGCAGAGCTATTTGAATTGCAAAAATGAGTGTCCTTTTTGGTGTACAGTTCCTTAAAAAATGTAAAACAGCTCTAAAGGTCAGTTAATGTCACTCTGAAGCAGCAACGTCTGTTGAAACAGCTTTTACAGTGTTTGCAAGGCAGAACTGTATTGATGTTTCTCAAACATATTTTTTTCTCTTCAATTTTATGCAATTAATTCAGCTCGGACCATTTAACATGCATACTCTATTCCAACTATCTTTTGCAGACAACTTCAGCCTTAAGTGTGCTAGCTATTTTTGTTTTTTAAGAACTTTAAGAAATCTAAAATTAAAATGTGAAATTTCCTTTTGATGTACATTATTAGAATGTTCACCATTCAAATTGGAATCGTGATTGTATTTGCATTTTGAATTTTAATTGGTCTTCTATCCTGCAATTATTTGCATACTAAATAGTATTTTTACTATTTATTACCATCTTTATTTAAATTAATTTTAATTAACAAAAATGTTTTTATGTATTTTGTTTTAATGATAATACACAGGCACATCATTCTCGAGTACAGCTAACAGAAAACAACTATGACTATGCCTACTTCCCTGCTATGTAGTATAGGAAAAGCAGTACAACAAATGAGTACTATATACGCATGGACTGTATTAAAAAAACAATGGGTGAAAAGGCAGTTCTGAAGAATGCATCCCATAGACTACTGTCCCATGAGAGGGAAGTCGTCATGATTGTAAATGGCAAGGAATGACATGTAGCATGGCCACATCTTATTTATGTAATACACTTGCATACTTATTGCTAAACACATTTTATTAATGTTCAAAATTCTTTATTTGCTTACTTTGTTTGATTCCTTACTTGTTCATTTATGCAGAACTAAAACACTTTCACTGTTGCTGCCAGTATTGGTAGTTCCTTTAGGAAATGCAAATCTAGTTCTATGTGTTATTAATATAATGCTGGGCATCTTGTACAAGATATTAATAAATTTGACCACTAATTAATTACTACAGGATTTGAACCCTCAACCTTTTGATTACCAGCCCAGATTGTTAACCATTAGACTCCAAAGAGATGAATGAAATGAAACATGGGGAGTTTGCCAACAGCACCAAAGAGGTAAATACTAATATGAGCACAGTCCCTCGCAGTGAAATGCTCAGTCTCCGCCGTGACACCAGCACAATTGCTAAGACGCTAGCGGACCCACTTTATATTAAGTGTCCTTAACAACTATGTACTTACATTTAAATTAATAATTTGCTACAATGCACTTATTGTGTACATACATGTTTTTACATTGTACTTATATTTAAAAAATACCTGCATGTAATTACATCTGTAATTAATTTCTGTAATTACATTTATAATTACACTGTTGACCCATCCCTTACACCTTAACCCACCCTTAAACCTACCCAGACCACCAAACCTGTCCCTAACCTTACCTGTATCCCACCTCAATAGCAACAAAAGTGTTTTGCAATACAATATGAACACAATAAGTACATTGTACTTAATTTTTGATGTAAGTTCATAGTAGTTAAGGCCACTTAATATAAAGTGGGGCCACGCTAGCCATGTTTCTCATTAGCACACGGCCTAGTGTAAGTCCCCGCTGAGGTGATATGATTCCTCACACAGTAATAAGCATAGCTGCTCTCCTGGGCGATGCATATCCCAGCTCATTTTTGTTAGGAGAACGGTCCCTTCTTGCATGTTCATTTAATGCCCAATTACAGGATGTAAACCGGTTTATTCTACAGCAAATCTTCGTATAATGCAGTTCTAACTGCTTGTCGACATTAGCGACACCCAAGCAAGCTCTTGGGTCGTCCTGTTTTGGGAAGCTCCTGGTAGGTTTGGAGCCTGATGATTGATCAGTGCCCTGTTTTGGGCTTCAGGCTCGCACCGCCTCCCTGACAAACAGTCCCGCCACTCTGCGATTCTCTCCCAACTTCAAAGATAACAAGTGTCCAGGGAACTTGAAGGATAGCGTTAGCATATGCTAAAATGACACTCGGTCTCTCCTGATGTGGGTATATACTGGGTGAATCAGGTGGAGTGTTGCGGCGCGCATCCAAACAGCAGATCGAGGCTTGGTCTCGAAGGTCTTAGGGCTTAGATGAGGGAACAATACGCCTCGGAGAGTTTCAACTGTTTGATTAATGCCGAGTCTGACTAAGTTTGTGTTAGGTTTTTCTTGTTTTCCCTTGTCCTCGATCCCTGGTTCCGCTAAGTGCATTTCTTATTGTCATAATGAGTTATTGCGGAGCGAGAACGAACGGGAAGAGGAGAGATCAGGGAAAAAATGGTGGCTATGCAGCGTGTGAGGCTGGAGAAGTAGGTTAAAGTGCCTGGGCTGAAAATAGACATGACTCCTATTTGCTGAGGAGCTTCACTCTGCCCTGGGGTGTGCTGGGATACACGGTCTATAATTCCCTATGTAATTTGCATGCCATCTATGGCTCTCAGAGCCAATGGGAGCTGTGGGATATGCTTTTTTACGACAAGTCTTATGGTATGGCCGCTTAGGGCTGCAGGCCCGGTATGGCCACTTAGGGCTGCAGGCCCATGAATGGGAACAGGTTCCACCTCAGCAGGTTCTCTGTGGACATGGCAAATTAGGGCTGGGCCGATAGACAATGCCATCGTCCATCACTGATGGCTGATAGACATCACGATGTTGAGCCGGCATCGTGATTCCCCCCCCATTCCCCCCGTATCCCAATACCGTGTTCGGAAAAAAAATGACGTGTAGGCGGAACCTCTAAAGGGAATTAATACGAGATGGGAGGAAAATATATATTTCAATATTTTTCCTCGCAGTTATATAATTGGGTAATTATACTACATATATATTTTGGCATCAGGGAGCCGCTACTATACCTGGCATTGAAACTGGCATCGTGCTTTTGAAAGCACGTTCGCATTTAGTTTTACTTTCACTTTCGAGGTTCGCAATCGCACGTACTCTCTTTATACTATGGAGCGGGAGTACTTGCCACACATTTTACAAGATTATATGTTTGTCAGTGGTACTGAGGATCTGCAAGTCATTCGCCATCGTCCTCAGTCATCTCTCCTTACTCTGTTTATGTGGTAAGTGAAATTTTATGTACTGTAATGTACATAGTGTAAGGCAACCGTTACACCGTGTCTACACCGGACGCGACAGTTGTTGTGTCGCGCCGCATCAGCTAAAGTTTGTCTACACTGGACGCGGCAAAGTGACCTTTGAAAATCATTTGAAATTTGTGTCAGCACGTCATAAATAGAACGCGGCAGCAGTTTACTGTTGGGGATTTGTCGTGTCGTGCCGCGCCGCATCCAGTGTAGACAGCATCACTGATTATAATGAGTTCTATAGA
>NW_015651328.1:407875-409265 GCF_001515625.1 Sinocyclocheilus rhinocerous
ATGTCATCGCCCATCGCGATGTTTCACTGTAGACATCGTCCAATGCCAATTTTGTAGACATTGCCCAACCCTATGGCAAATGATCATATAACCCCTCAATGGGCGACATTTGTGATTAAATCTCACCCCATATCACCAGAATGATGGAGTCAGATGGAAAATGAGCATTTGAGAGTCAATTAGGTCCAGTTTAGAGTTAAAAAGATGTGTATGTGGCTCAGATGGAAAAAGGAGGCTGATTTCTTTAAGTGTGAGTATCATGGAGAAGCATTAGTTTGAAGTTTAGTGCCTTTAGTAAATTATCTGATTTAACTATTACTATATATTTACATGTGGCATGTTGTGATGTGATAAAACTAGATCACTCACAATGTGATGAACAAAACGGCCCACAATGGAAGCATCTTACATTTACATTTACATTTATTAATTTAGCCGACGCTTTTATCCAAAGCAACTTACAATTGAGGAATACAACAAGCGATTCATCACAGGAATTGCTGGTGATACAAAGTTTCAGACATTGTTCAGATTAGTACAAGTACTAGACAGGGGGATTAAGGAAAAAGAAAGCAAGTTAGTTTTTTTATTGTTATTTTTTTTTTATTTTAGGATGCAGTCAAATGTTGACGAAAGAGTCTTCAGCTGTCACTTGAAAATTGTCAGGGATACAGCATTCTGGATGGGGTGGGATGATCATTCCACCAGCCAGGAACGGTGAATGAAAATGTTCTGGAAAGTGGATTTGTGACTCTCTTTGATGGTACCACGAGGCGTCGCTCACGTGTAGATCTCAGGCTTCTGGAGGGATGTAGATTCGTAAGAGTGAGTGGAAGTAGGAGGGTACTAAGCCTGTGGCTGTTCTATACACAAGCGTCAATCTCTTGAACTCGGTAGCCAGTGCAGGGAGATAAAGAGAGGTGTGATGTGGGCCCTTTTGGGCTCGTTGAGGATCAATTGTGCTACTGCATTCTAAATCATTTGAAGAGGTTTGATTGCACAAGATGGAAGTCCCAGTGATATAGTGTATATGGAAAGGCAACCGTTACACCGTGTCTACACCGGACGCGACAGTTGTTGTGTCGCGCCGCATCAGCTAAAGTTTGTCTACACTGGACGCGGCAAAGTGACCTTTGAAAATCATTTGAAATTTGTGTCAGCACGTCATAAATAGAACGCGGCAGCAGTTTACTGTTGGGGATTTGTCGTGTCGTGCCGCGCCGCATCCAGTGTAGACAGCATCACTGATTATAATGAGTTCTATAGATTGATCTATATATAATAAATCTCTGTTATAGATCAATGGTTCTATAGTATTTTGTCGCGCCGCACTGCTCGCGTCTGGTGTAGACACGGTGTTAGGAATCGTGTTTTCCCTTATAAGGATTCA
>NW_015651328.1:409397-440353 GCF_001515625.1 Sinocyclocheilus rhinocerous
ATGTCATCGCCCATCGCGATGTTTCACTGTAGACATCGTCCAATGCCAATTTTGTAGACATTGCCCAACCCTATGGCAAATGATCATATAACCCCTCAATGGGCGACATTTGTGATTAAATCTCACCCCATATCACCAGAATGATGGAGTCAGATGGAAAATGAGCATTTGAGAGTCAATTAGGTCCAGTTTAGAGTTAAAAAGATGTGTATGTGGCTCAGATGGAAAAAGGAGGCTGATTTCTTTAAGTGTGAGTATCATGGAGAAGCATTAGTTTGAAGTTTAGTGCCTTTAGTAAATTATCTGATTTAACTATTACTATATATTTACATGTGGCATGTTGTGATGTGATAAAACTAGATCACTCACAATGTGATGAACAAAACGGCCCACAATGGAAGCATCTTACATTTACATTTACATTTATTAATTTAGCCGACGCTTTTATCCAAAGCAACTTACAATTGAGGAATACAACAAGCGATTCATCACAGGAATTGCTGGTGATACAAAGTTTCAGACATTGTTCAGATTAGTACAAGTACTAGACAGGGGGATTAAGGAAAAAGAAAGCAAGTTAGTTTTTTTATTGTTATTTTTTTTTTATTTTAGGATGCAGTCAAATGTTGACGAAAGAGTCTTCAGCTGTCACTTGAAAATTGTCAGGGATACAGCATTCTGGATGGGGTGGGATGATCATTCCACCAGCCAGGAACGGTGAATGAAAATGTTCTGGAAAGTGGATTTGTGACTCTCTTTGATGGTACCACGAGGCGTCGCTCACGTGTAGATCTCAGGCTTCTGGAGGGATGTAGATTCGTAAGAGTGAGTGGAAGTAGGAGGGTACTAAGCCTGTGGCTGTTCTATACACAAGCGTCAATCTCTTGAACTCGGTAGCCAGTGCAGGGAGATAAAGAGAGGTGTGATGTGGGCCCTTTTGGGCTCGTTGAGGATCAATTGTGCTACTGCATTCTAAATCATTTGAAGAGGTTTGATTGCACAAGATGGAAGTCCCAGTGATATAGTGTATATGGAAAAGAGGAGGGGTCCAAGAACTTATATCGTATATGCTTGCAGCTGATAAATGTTCCAGCTACTTTATTTTCTATGTTTGTCTGAAATTAAATTATATGTTTCTTTGTTAAAATATGTTACATTGTATTCATGTGATGTAAAGCTAAATTTGCCATCACCCGTTACTCCAGTCTTCAGTGTTACATGATCCTTCAGAAATCATTCTAATATGCTGATTTGGTGCTCAAGAAACATTTCTCATTATTATCAGTGTTGAAAACATTTGTGCTGGTTAATGTTTTTGTGGACTTTTATTCATAATAAATGTAGTGTCATGCAGTGACATACAGCGTTGACAGTTCAGTGTAGATAGACTCATGCTGTTGGGCTGCAACATGGCATCAGCTGAAGGATGAGAATCTGCCCCTAGTAATCCAGTATAGAGCAGTAATACTTACAGATGTTTTCTTTTTTCTTTTTCTTCAGTATGTTAAAAAAAGTTGCTTCTTTCTCAATCTCTCTTTTGTATATGAGATTCTTCCTTTCCATTCATTAGTTTTGGTTGTTTTTATGCTGTTGTCACCTCATGCTGTCTAGCGTTCACACGTCTGTTGGAGATGTGGTGGTGAATTGGAAATTAGACCTCTGCTAAAGCTGCCAAAGAAAGGATACTTTTTCTCTCTCTTTCTGTTTCACTCTCTTTTATGGAGCACAACAGTAACCATGTACAATTTCAGCAGCTTTGGTTACCAGAGTATTTTTCTTCAATTAAGAGTTCAGAGCCATGAACAAAGCCAGCCAGCTCTGAGATGAATCACAACGATACAAACTTTGATTTGATGCATAAAAGTCAAAATATGAAAATTGACTCTGTAGGCAATGACCTATGCATCCCACACTGAAAAAAACGGAAAACATGTCAAATTTACTTAATTTTTCTTTTGCAGGTTTTTGCACACATATTTTAAAAGTAAATTTATGAATGGAATTAAGTCAAATCTACTTAATTAAGTTATGTAAAATTAACAAATAGAATAAGTAAATTGAACTTGGCCAGTAAGAGTTTGTTGAGTAATTTCTACTTAATCATTTGATGTTTACTCTGCAATACTCAAGTACATTTTACTCAGTCATTCTTTGTAAACTTTACTCTAGCAAGCACTGAAAAAATCCATGCTATTAAAGCATAAGGTTTACTTAGAATCATCTAAGTATCTAACACATATAAATAATTTATTTTATTTTATTGTGTTTTATTTTATTTAATTCTTGTCTAAATTATTTAATGTAGAAATTACATTTGTTTTTTCCATAGTAATTTACTTCACAACAGAATCATTTTTATCAGTGCATGAATCCTTGGGAATGACATAATCAAAAAAAAAAAAGCACAATGTGAAAATATTGATATACAGTTATTGATTTTGAGTATAAAAACTATATATTTGAACGTATTGCAAAATATTTTTAAATATAATGCTACACAAGATTTATATTTCAAAAAAATGCTGTTCTTTTGAACTTTCTATTCATCAACGAATCCTAATAAATATCACAGTTTTCACAAACATATTAAGCAACACAACTGTTTTCAACATTAATAATAATAAAAAAAGTTTCTTGAGCACCAAATCAGCATATTAGAATGATTTCAGAAGGATCATGTGACACTGAAGACTGGAAAAGACTGCTGATAACGGTAGTCTACCATTCGACAAAAACTTTTGAGGCTTCTCTATGGAGAAAATGAATGTGATTGTTGCTTTCAAAACCCAGCTGTTGTGCTCTATTCTCACAGAGGCTGATATTCTGTGCATACACCCCTAGCGCTTCAGAGTTTTCAGTTTCACATTAGGAGCAATCCTCCCATCTACTCTGCCAATGGCATTTCTGTGGAAGAGACAACATCTATAGTTATTTTTCAGACTGCTGGCATACTAAAATGGTTAAAATGGCCAAACCAAAGCTGGCAGAGGCATAATGTTGGCAATTAATATGCCAGGGACAATAGGCTAAGCAAAATATGAGAGTAAAGGTTGGCAGCACCTCTTCCAGTGCCACCTGTTACACCTGCATCTGCCAGTTTCAGTAAAAACACTGCTGCCACACCTCCACCCGCTCTGAGCTCTCTCCCACTCTATAAGCTTTTTTTATCGCCTCTTTTTCCCTTGCCTACTTTTCCTTTGTACACAAACACTCTCACAGGTTTACAGAGAACAGATGTGCACACATAGATACGCACGGTATGCACTGTTGGTAGGCCAATGCCACAACCCACACACGCTTTAGGGATCTTTGTTCACAAAGGCTGTTTAGTCATGAATGCTTTGTGTGGAAGCCTGACCGGTCCACACCAGAAGGCCAATTGAGCTGTAAGTGCATGAATGAGGACTTCATATTCAAGCCAATTCACAGCTTGTTCTAAACAGCTGCAAGCTTTATAAACGCAAACTTGTACCCATTTCAGGCTCTCCTAAAGAACATTCAGTGTTATTTATTTGAGTCTCTGCCATGGCTTTTTAAAGCCATCCTATCAAGTGTTTTGGTCACAGAGAAGAGCTGATTAAGCTGACTGAAAATCTAAATATTTGTGTTTTTAATGGAAATGCTACATAAAGAGAGGGTTTTGTCTATAGAAACAGACCTGTGCAGTGTCGTGGCACTGGAGAGTGATAGATTGTTTCATGTTTACACACGCTGGTCATTTCAATGATATTTATGACTGCATTTGACCTAATAGTGACCATTGAACCATCTACAGTGGGGTCTGAATATATTTGGTGTTAAATGAAAAACAAATATTTGTTGGTCACTAAACCAATAAGCAAATTAATGACACTGAGCATGTGAATTGAGCCGAAATGTCAGATGGTCAAATGTTTACAATACATTGAAGCACAAGATGCTCTTCAGAAACAAGTAACATTCATGTTAAATTCATGTTAAATTTTAAATTAAACTTTTAACACAAAATGTTTGTAAGGCTGGTAATTATTATTATTATTATTATTATTATTATTATTATTATTATCTTTATTTATTTATTTTTATTTTCATAGATCATTTATTTCACAATACACATTGTTTCATACCAGAATTACAGAAAATCATGACTGTAATGTGTATAATATATTAATATATTTATGCCTTATAGTCGCATTTAGCAGATTAGAGCTGGGCGACAATATATTTACATTTTGCGATGATACAAGCAACCAGGCAGCTGAGATGTATTATTTAGAATATAAATCTTTATGTTGGTGTATATATGAAGTTGGATATTCAACTTTATATACAGTACAGAGAGAGAGAGAGAGAGAGCTGTGTGATAATACAGCTTGTAAACAATCACTCAGCAGAGATTTGCTAAATAGTATATATATATATATATATAGCTTTACGTTAGTATACTATATGCAGGTAAAGTAGGATGTACTATAAACTTTTAATATATCACTGGGTGATAATATAGATTTATATTTTCTAAGTTATTACAATCAGGCAATTGAGATTTACTATATAGAACATACTGCTTACTGTGAGTGTACTGTATATGTCCAGTGAAGGTTGAATATATTCATTTATTGATTTATTTATTTAAAATTATTTACTTTAAATTATTTATATACATTTAAATTAATTTAGTTTAAATCATTTATTTATTTAAAAGGTATTTAATTACTTTTTTTATTAGTAAACTGTGAAGCATTTTCACGAGTGATCTCAGACTCAGAACCCCACTGTATGTATAGGATTTATACTATCTAGTTTGAAAGAATTATCTTGGTGTTCTATACTTGACTCTATTTGTGAGAGTCCTTCTGTTCAGCATGAAGTCCGTGGAGAACGAGATGAACAAACTGACAGAGAGGTTAAGCCTTTAGCTGGCCATAACGTATGGTTAGATTCTGTCTCAACAAGCCCTAGCTGACCCCTAATACAACTGAAGCTGTGCAGCTTGACGGATCACACAGATTGAAAGGTTGCATATGTCTCATGTTAAGCTTCTGGTTTTCTGATTTTCTTGTTGTTCCAACATGTAATATTACTGTTAAATAGCAGCATTTCTATGGGATTTTCTTTTGACATCATGTATGCAATCTACAGGTGCATCTCAATAAATTAGAATGTCGTGGAAAAGTTCATTTATTTCAGTAATTCAACTCAAATTGTGAAACTCGTGTATTAAATAAATCCAATGCACACAGACTGAAGTAGTTTAAGTCTTTGGTTCTTTTAATTGTGATGATTTTGGCTCACATTTAACAAAAACCCACCAATTCACTATCTCAACAAATTAGAATATGGTGACATGCCAATCAGCTAATCAACTCGAAACACCTGCAAAGGTTTCCTTCCGTTTCCAAGGACCATTTTTTCCTTCAAAATGGTCTCTCAGTTTGGTTCACTAGGCTACACAATCATGGAGAAGACTGCTGATCTGACAGTTGTCCAGAAAACAATCATTGACACCCTTCACAAGGAGGGTAAGCCACAAACATTCATTGCCAAAGAAGCTGGCTGTTCACAGAGTGCTGTATCCAAGCATGTTAAAATGAACTTTTCCACGTCATTCTAATTTATTGAGATGCACCTCTATATTCTTCTCTAATCAGATCAGTAAGTTCACTCTAAAATTCAAATTATGTCATCTTTTACTTACAAAATATTGGTAACCATACAGTTTTGGTTGCCATTGACTTTCATGGTATGGGAAAAACACAATGAGACATTTCTCAAAATATCTTCTTTTTTTTTATGTTCTACAGAAAGAAAGTCAGTCAAACAGGTTTGGAACGACGTGAGCAAATGTTGACAGTATTTTGATTTTTGGGTGAACTGTCCCTTTAACAGCTATGAAAGTACCCACCCTGGTGCTGCTTCCCTGATTGCAGGAGACTTTAATCATGCCAACCTGCAGACAGTTCTTTAGAAATATTACCAGCATGCCTCCTGCCCTGTATGAATGCTCTTGATTACTGCCACACCACTATCGCAGATCATCTGCCTGCGCTTCCTATTCCAAGAACCTGAAGAGGAAGAATAAATAATAAGGAAAAATAAAGCCATATATAAATGCATCATTCATTTATTCATTGAATAATGTATCCACAGGAACACTGGATGCAGGAGCAGATGAAGTGGTGTGGGACTGTTCTGTGAACTTGAACTATGTTTGTCAGTGATTCTGTTAAGATACTATTTGCTCTGTTTTATCTTAATCATCTTGAAAAATGTATTTAAAAAGCTACGTTATTAAATCACTATTCAGTATGGAAGCTTATTTCCACCATGGAATAAAAATAAATAAATAAATTAATTAATTAAATTTTAAATTAATGAATTAAGAAAAAAAAGTAATTGAGACTTTCTCATAATTGAGATTTTATATCTCACAATTTTTTTTTTCTCAGAATTCTTTTTTTTTCTCTTCCATTAAAGAGTTGCAGTTATCTTTTTTATATTTTTATTCTGTAGTGAAAAAAATAAAATATTTCATAGCTCTGTGTAATAAATTAAACAAAATAATTTGTTTACAATGATAATAACAACTGAATTGAATTGACAATCAGTTACATCAGTTACTTTCATCCCAGAGATGAACATTAGTCGCCAATAGTCTTTTAAAATTGGCAGATAAAAAAAACAAAAAAAAAACTATTACAGACCATGGAGAATGAGATGAGACCAGCTTAAGGAGGTGTATGTTTAACTGTAAATTTCTGGTGTCCTGATTAAAACAGATTCTGAAGTGATTTGTTGTCCTAACTTTGAATATCTCACTATTAAATAAATATTCTACCCATTCAGATCAAGAAAAGACATTTTGTGAACTAATATTAAGAGCTATGAAAGTATCTAGCCTGATGCGGTGTCCCTGATTGCGGAAGACTTTAATCATGCCAACCAGCAGATGGTAGAAAGCTCTACAGATTTCCACTGAATTATTATTATCTCCCAAAAGCAGCACAGAAAATTCAAAAGAGAAGTGTGGATTTAATTTTTGGCCAAGGTATGACCTTTGAAAGGTTATCAGGAGTAATAATTGAGCAACACAAACAATTAACACAGTTTTCCTAATCTTTGTGTGGGGATATCTCACTCATGTGTGAATCTGATATTTTTTTTAGTTTCAAAGAAAAATTCTGTGACCTGTATAATGATTACAGACTGATCTAACATAATGATGTGCTGTGAAGAGCTGGTGATGGGGCGCATTAACACGATGCTGTCTGAGTGATTAGACCCCCTGTAGTTCACATAACGGTGTAACGTGTCCAGCAAAAAGGCAATTTCTTGGGATCTTCATGCTGCACTGACTCAACAGGAAGGTACTAATGTCAAGATGTTCTTGGTCTTTATTGATTACAGCACCACATTTAACACCGTCATCCCTTTCAGACTGGACAGAAAGCTCTTATTTTATTTATTTTATTTTATTTTATTTTATTTTATTTTATTTTATTTTATTTTATTTTATTTTATTTTATTTTATTTTATTTTATTTTTGATTTGATTTGATTTGCATTTAAGATTGATGTATTAATACATTTGCACATTGCACTTGTGCATATAACATTAAATTGAACCCTGAACTGAGCATGTATCTCAGTGGTATATGAAGTTACACAGATCTACCCACAATTCTTGGTGGTAAGACTGAGTAGGAGGGTTAATCCAGAAACATGAGGCATATGTTCACTCGTAGTAACCCTTCTCTCAGCGCGCACACACACACACACACACACACATTTTATCCTTTGCCCAACATGCAGCTCTTTGTCAAGTGTTTACAAAGTCTTATTTTTACATACGTTTCTACATATACCCACATATACGTACGCAACCCAGGCAACGATTAGTTCTGTGAAACAAAGCAAAACCAATGTTACACCGTGTCTACGGACGTGAGTGGCGCGGCGCAACAAATCCCCGACAGAAAACTGCTGCCGGGGTCTATTTATGACGTGCTGACACAAATTTCAAATGGTTTTCAACGGTCATTTGATCGCGTCCAGTGTAGGCAGACTTTAGCTGTTATAGACACGGTGTTACTCACCTATTGAGAAGAAACAAAGCAACCTCGGCGTCCGATCGCAGGCCGCCGCTCCTTGAGTTCTCTCCAGCGCTGGAAACCTGATCCGAGCTTTACACGGGTCCTACTTCTTGCTTTATTTTATTTTATTTTATTTTATTTTATTTTATTTTATTTTATTTTATTTTTGATTTGATTTGATTTGCATTTAAGATTGATGTATTAATACATTTGCACATTGCACTTGTGCATATAACATTAAATTGAACCCTGAACTGAGCATGTATCTCAGTGGTATATGAAGTTACACAGATCTACCCACAATTCTTGGTGGTAAGACTGAGTAGGAGGGTTAATCCTGAAACATGAGGCATATGTTCACTCGTAGTAACCCTTCTCTCAGCAGAGATGCTTAATAAGCTGGGGCAAAGGGGTCGCAAGTGTTCAAGGGCTGATGGGGATAGAATGCCCAGTTTAAGAAGAGAATCTAGCTTTGACCTGACAAGAAACAGGGAAAATGAACCCAGGAGTATAAGAGAAGATAGGGTAGCATGAGGCTATTCAGAAAGAAGACCTTTGGCCTTTAGCTTTAACCTGAACAGAATGTAATCCTCTCCCTACTTCCGCTCGGCTAATGTCCGTCCCATGCACTGAAAGCTCTCTCCTCCACATCACGAGTAGACACGCCCCTTATTGCTGATTGGCTACAAGTTTGTTTTGCTATTCGGCCCGAATCAGTTTTCTAAAGTGTTTTTGAAAAATCACATACCCTGCCTTTAATAAAAGTATACATTTTCATTAAAAAGTATCTTACAAACTTTTATACAGTAGTGTATATATTAAATGGGAGTTGAAGCTCAGTATTTATATATGGTATATACTGTGTAATTGAATGTTGTCCTAAGCAGACTATATGCTATAAAACTGTAACAGTAGCCTACCAATATTTTATGTTAATTTATTTATTAATTTGGTAAGTAGCCATGCAATTAGCAGGGTAACATAAAGTTAGCTGGTGATTATTGCAAAATAAACCCCTGAAGGCTGATTCAAGTCCCTACTGTTTCCGGTCAGGTTTGTTTTTAATTAAAGACTGACTGACTCTTTGTTGTGCCATACATATACCATAAACATCTCATTATAATCTTCCTTCTGTCCATTGATCTCTTTCCAGGGTATGGGGCCGTCCAGTATACCGTCTCTGCCCCTCATGGTGGGCTGTGGCATATCCTGTACGGCTCTTCTCATTCTGCTGCTCATCTACGCTGTCTTTTGGAGGTGAGTTCAACAAAACCCTTCACTGACCCACAGCCAGCAACACAACACTGATCTACAGAGGACCGTTTTTGAACGTAGCTTCCAGGTTCTGCTGTCCTCTGTGTTATTTTTGCACTATTCCCCTCGTTTACCTCTCACAGGTACACTTACACCTTAAAAGATTCATTTTTCAGATTGTAGCTTCCCACGTGGGGTTGCCCGGGCTGGGATAGAGCAGCTGGCATGGGGTAGATCTACAGTGGGCCAAAACTGCAATTGCAATAATTGGGAACGAATGAGGGATGGCGGGAGCCGCCTGTGGCAGGACAGGATTATGTGGAGAGTGCTAGTGAAGGCTAGCATAGTTGCTAACAACTCGGTGTGGCAGATGGCCCAGGTCAGTCACGTGATCAGCTAACACCATGCCCAGATAAAGGCCAACACTTAGTCAAGTGCTTAGTCAAGTATTTATCTCCTCAGAAGTATGACAAATGATGCTAGATTGTTTTTTCGCTACATTGTTTATATATTAAATATTATTCATATAAAATATTTGTCACATGATCCTTCTGAAATCATTCTAATATGCTGATTTGGTGCTTAAGAAACATTACTTATTATTATCAATGTTGAAAACATTGAAATCCTTGATCATATTTGGCAGGGTTTTTTGATGAAAATATTTTTTTTTGTCACAGTACTACAGTATTTACTGTCACTATTGATTAACCTAATGTGTCCTTGCTGAATGAAAGTAATAATCTCTTTACAAAAAAAAAAAGAAAGAAAGAAGAAGAAGCATGTTTATGTGTGAAATGTTTTGGTCGAAGAGTGTATTTGTAAATTATTTATATTATATATTATAATGTGTTATACTATTTTTATATATAATGCGTAGTACTATTTTGTTGTATAATGCAATGAAATTCATTCATTATTCATTCACTTTTAAGGGTGTTTGAGTTGGTTTAAATTACCTGATACTTCGGATCCAAATGATTTTTACCCCCGTCCCATAATTCCTGAGTAGCAGGTGGGAAGGTATTTCCTCTCTCCAAGATTAGTGCATCTGCCACCCCACCAGAGAGCTTATCACAGGCCTGCCCTTTCACTCAGACCATTGATCCAGGGGACGCTGTCATTGTCCTCTTGAGCAGATCTGGCCAGAGCTCAAATAGCGAATGAGGACATTTTGCTCACCGGTGCTTGTGTGTAAGATGCTGTTTTGGAGTTCATCTGAAGGTCACCTGAGATGCTGCTCGAGTTGTCAGTGTTAAGTGAAGAGAAAAAAAGGATAAATGGATTTTGATAAATGGGTCCCACACATTTTATGTCATAAACCTGTATATCAAGCCTTTTGTAAAGATAATAATGTCATAACAGCAAAACAAAGTTGCTGATAAAGTTATTTGATTCTCAGGTACATTCGTTCAGAGAGGTCCATCATCTTGGTGAACTTCTGCCTGTCCATACTGGCCTCCAATGTGCTGATACTGGTGGGACAGTCCCAAACTCTCAGTAAGGTGAGTATGTGTGCACATTTGTGCTTCTCTGATGTATATGAGAGAAAGAGTTGAGAAAGAACAACCTTTAGGTTCCCATCTTGACGCCTTCATGTTTGGCTACAATTTGAAGATTATTCTGGGGAAGTAAATGTTCTTCTGGAATGGTCTACATGAAATTAGTTAATTTATTAAACATAATAAATAACAATTTTGTGTTTCTGGAAAGTAGCCCCTGTTGTTGTTGATGATAATATTTGTATCGGTCATATTAAAAAAATAAATATATATTTTTATACCTTATCACTTTAAATAATAATAATAATAACAATAATTATTATTATTATTATTTGTATAACTGTTAGTTAAGGTATAGTTTTAAATGCATTTGTGAATTAAAATTATTATTATTATTATTATTATCATCATCAAATAATTGTATATAACTGCCCTTCATTTTTTATTTAATAATGACCATTTATATGACTGCATTTCAGTTTTCAATATGGAATAAACATAACACTATTAGCTAATAACTAAAATTATTATTATTATTATTATTATTATTATTATTATTATTATTATTATTATTATTATTATTATTATTATTATTATTATTATTATTATTATTATTATTATTATTATTATTATTATTATTATTATTATTATTATTATTATTATTATTATTATTATAAGTTACATACACATTTTTTCTTTGAATTTAATATTATTATTATTATTATTATTATTATTATTATAAGTTACATACACATTTTTTCTTTGAATTTAATTCAATTTCAATTCTACTTAAATTCTAAGTCTTCATACAAATTCAGTTCAAATTCAAAAAAATAAATTGGAATGCAAAATACATTCAATTTAAAACTGAGTTCTGAATGGCACTTAACCTTGGGTCCCAGACTCCTTAGAGATAGTAGTCTGTCTGTGGTACAGGTAACTGGTGTTTGTTCTCTCTCCAGCCTGTCATGACAATATGTAAGTGGCCACGATAGAATTTGAGAAAGTCAGGCAGGTGCTTGTAGCAGACAGACAGACGTGTGGAAGGCGCTGGAGGGTCAGCTTTGTGTCAGCCGTGACAGTCACACTGAGAGAGCGTAAGATAGACTACAGAGGCACCTGAGAAATAAGTGCTGTCATTCAAACCCAACCTGTCGCTCAGAGCTACAAAGAAAGCCGAAGACCAGCAAAGGAACTGCTCGTAGGACCCCTTCCTCCTCGATCCAGACTTAATATTTCACAAAATTCTCATATTCGGCATAAGTTTCAGAAAGTACAGATAAGCCTAATTTCAGAAACCATGAATGGTGTGAAATCCTTCTCATTTCCTGGGTCATTTGCTGAGCGGGCCGGTGTTTAGCATTAGAATATGCACCTCATTATTGTATAAAACCTCAGCGATATACTCTGCTTACTGCTTCTCATTTGCGTTCGCCGGTTATTTAAATCATACTTTTCTTTAATTCTAGCCTGCCATTTTTCCTCAGAAACTATTCAACCTTTAACTAACCCATTTTCACTTTTTAAGTACCGTCTACGAGGAAAAAAGCATAGACAGGGTGTGTTGTTAGAGCTCATTTTCACACCACATCGAAACCAGATGGACTTTCGTTAATGTCCGCGGCTCGTTCCCACTTCTCCTTATCAATCACTTCATCTCTCTCTCCCTCTTGGCTTTGATAACAAGCAGCCGAGAGCCATTTGCACCTCTTCTTGCTTCCTGTACTTTCTCACACATCTTTTTCGTCATCTCTTACTCCTTATTTCTCTCTGTTTCTTTCTTCTTCCCTCTTTTGTCTCTAGGGACTGTGCACTGTGACTGCTGCCTTTTTGCACTTCTTCTTTCTGGCCTCTTTCTGCTGGGTACTGACAGAGGCATGGCAGTCCTATCTGGCTGTGAATGGCAAG
This sequence comes from Sinocyclocheilus rhinocerous, assembly GCF_001515625.1. Lineage (NCBI taxonomy): Eukaryota > Metazoa > Chordata > Actinopteri > Cypriniformes > Cyprinidae > Sinocyclocheilus > Sinocyclocheilus rhinocerous. Next base: position 422,133 of record NW_015651328.1, read on the forward strand.
ATGAGGTCCCGCCTCATTCGCAAGCGTTTTCTGTGCCTGGGCTGGGGTAGGACACCCGCACACACACCACAACTAACATCAAAGGTCAAAAGCGATGTTATTGTAGTGCTTCAGTTTCAGTTTTTTATCCATATGAGGGATGCAGGAGTATAACATGCCAGTTCTTATCAATTCAGTCACATCAGATTGTCTGCAATGTCAGTTTGCTTCAATGGAGCCCAATGACACACCATAAACATGCCACTGGAGCTCAATGTTACTTCTGTATTACAAGACGTAGATGTCTGATCGTTGATAAGAAATGCATTGTGTGCCACCATCTTAACACAGGCAGGATCTAACAGGGTATTCAAGCACTTGCAGTAGCACACACACACTTGTTTTGTAACTTATTGATCCACTATCACTTCCATTAATTCATAGATGCCCTTTGCAGATATTGTAGAAAAGCATTGCCTCCCACAGGGAAGTGGTATTACATATATGTGTGTGTGTGTGTGTGTGTGCTGTCTGTTGCAAGATATATTATATATTTATAATGATTTTTTTATGTTTTCATGATTTTCTGTTTGTGTTATTTGTATGTTGCTTGAAAAAAAATAATTACAATGCTGAGCTACTTTTGAAAGGCCATCCGTAAAGAAACATTATTTTACCCACGTAGTGTAGTGTAGTTACAGAATCGACCAGGAGGAGCAAAGTGACTATTCTAACTATCCAAACCATGACCCCCTACAGGTTACAGTATGAAACGATCACAGCTGGAATCCAGAGCAAACTTTCTTCATTGTGTGCTGCTTCCTCCAGAGCCACATTTGGATCAAGTTCATCCCCTCCTTTCCCACGTCTTTCAATCCTGTTCTCTAAACTGGAGTTTTTCTAATTGGCTTTAATTTCCAGAGTTAATCAGAGCATTGTTAATTACATGAATATTTCAGAGGAGAGCTCATTATGTGTGGACGTGGCACACAGACATAGAGCGAGAAGAATGGATAGGTCTAATTAGCACATGAGTAAAGCTGGCCTCCCTGACTGTGATGGCAAACACAATAGGGATGACACCAGAAGGAGAGGCCAGAAAGCCCTCACAGACACCGAGAGGGGAAGGGATTCTACAAAGTAAAGGTCACTGTACACGTCATTGTAATCAAGGACCAAGAAGTACACCTTCCTCAGTCTTGAGATGGGAAACCTCATGCTGAAAAGATGTTTAGTTATGACAGTGTTTACTGTTGTATATAAAATAGCAAAATGCATTTTTTTTTTATTCCTGTAGGGGGAACATCTATATTCGTGAACTCATGAACATTTAGTATTATATAGTTTTCTTGCAAAGAAGACAATTAAATAAATACAATATATATATATAATACAAATTTTCAAGGTCCAGCAGTGATGGTGAAAAATCATTACAGTTTTTAAAAGTAAGAAATTATTGATTAAAATAAGAAAATATTGTTCAGAAACTTTTTTTCTGCTTTTTTTATCTTATATATTGCATGTTCATAACCTGGTAAATGGAAAAGTCCTGCATATTGCCTATTGCATGCCAAATACATTTTATTTATTTATTTATTACAAATCTAGCTGGTAAACAAATATAAGACTATTTTTACACATTGTTCCATTAGATTTTCTGGACTGAAATATATTAAATGCATACAGTACATTTGAAAGAAAACACCTGAAGCAAAACACAGTAATGTGCATTTAGTGACATTATACTGTATGATATAAAAGACATTAAATCAATTTAACAATGTGTTATACAAACCATACAAGTTGTAAGATGAAGAGGTTGTATTTAATATATCCTTTTCAATTCTTAATTAAAATAATTAAGAAATAAACTTGGTATACTGAACATGCTACTATTACACTTTGTGCCATTGGATTTCTGAACTGAAACATATTAAATATATACATTTGAAAGTTGAGACCTGAAGCAAAACACAGTAATGTGCTTTTAATGACATGATACTGTATGACATAAAAGCTCTTTGGTTCCAGCTAGCATTCACAGTGTTGCTATAAGAGGGTCACAGTGCTTGCTCTGTGTACTTGCCCTGTGGAGCGCTCTTAGAGAATACAGACAGGAACGTTTACACTGCTACACTTTGGCCTCATAAATAAAGACATACACAGAGGCCCACGGGAATTCTCTTTGCTAAAGTAGCGTGTCTGGGGTCTGGGAGGGCACTGCACACAGGGGGAATGGTGTACCTGTACGCCATGTGCATTTGTCCATGAAAAGGGCACAAGCTAAAGAAAGTCACCAATGTGAGAGAAGATTACTTCAGCTAACTTCCCCTCTGGCCATTTGCCATTAATGGTTCTAAAAAAAAATGAAAAATTCTAGGTTGCATTTTCTGTTCATAATTTTCCTTTTAGCAATGCCTGTCCTCTGTTATTATATATGGTGGGCAATTTTCTCATGCAGGCTAAATGTATAAAATCTCTCAGTCAGTATTTAAATAGTCAAAAAAATTTTTCAGAATTTCAACTCAATTTTCTTTATCAGTAAATGATTTCAATTAACTTTGCCACCACATTTTGCATTTAAAATAATAATTATAAGTTAAGCAATTAAACAAACTTTTTAATTTCAGTGGGTTGAGGTTTTTTTTGTTGTTTTTTTCTCCTTTCCTCATCATAAGCTTTATCTTGCAGGTCTTCCAGCCCTTGTGGTCGCTGTATCTGTGGGTTTTACCCGGGCCAGAGGTTATGGCACGCCAAGTTAGTAAGTATCACTGATGCAGCACAGTCTCACAAGGAAAACATTTATCTTACATTAAAACATTGTTCTGGTGCTATTTTGAGGGTTAAAGTACGTCAAGTCTCAGTGATCTTTGGATGTTTAAAAGAATACGGACGTACCTACAGTACATCTAAAATACATAAAGATATTTTTTTGTTTAAGTAATTTTGTATGATCACAGAGTACTCTGTATAATATTATAACACATAGTGTATAATGCAACACATAAGCAGTAAACACACTTACCTGATACATGAAATGTACAAATTATTGCCATCAAGTTAATAATCAATCTTTACAAACTACAGTACTTTCCAGAAAATAAGTTGCACCTGACTATAAGTTGCACTGGGTCAGCATTGCATTGTCCAAAAGTTATGTTTGTCGTTCTATGAGTTACATTTTATTATTACATTCAGAAATTATGTAAAATACCAGTAAATAAAGCAAAACGTTTACAAATATTCTAACCACTATAAAAATGCTCATAATACATTTCATTCCAGTATACAGTTTTGCAATTCTAAGAATGATGATTTGATATCTAAAAAATGTTTTAGGATCAAAATATCCTAATGTCAAGAGACCAGTGAACAGATTATATATTGTAACGGGGTGGAAGGAACACGCGACAAGGAGAGCTCAAATAAATACCCCGGAGGGTGGATTTATTCACAGAGAAAGTGCTCAAGTGAGTGCGCTGGGTCCTGAGGTGAGTCGAGGCTTCTCCGTGCGTGAGTCGGTGCTTCTCCGTGAGCGTGTTCCAGTGTCGGTGAGTCCGTGCGGCGCTCGTGTGTGGGCTGCTTGGTCACGGGCTGGTTTCTGGAATGTAAAGGAGAGAACACGTTAGACTTCAGCTTCTGGGAGAGCATCTCTTCTCCCCTTCCTCGGGCCTCACGCGGCTTATCTGGCCGTGGGCTGATGACTCTCAGCTGTGACCAATCAGCCCGTGATGAGCGTGTGCAGGTGTTCCTCGTCCGTTTCCAGGGCAACGCTGATGTGAGCTCGGGACGCTCGTCACAATATTTATAATCCAAATCAACTTCTGAAAATAGCCAACGTTTTACCAACTGATATGATGCCTAGATGTTTTCTTCTTTAGAGCTACATTGTGATGCACAGACGTTTTTGTGAGTGTGTGTTGCCTAATGTTGACCTTTTACTTTGGAAGAAATTATTCAACAAGTATCTTCAGTCAGAGAGTCCTCAGAGAGTCCTGTTCCTCCTCTATTCCTGACTATGGATTTATACAAAGTGGTGGTCATTTTCTGCTGCTCTGCATATAATGGTTTCTGTCTTCACTGCACTGCTAAGCAATTAATTTAAACCAGAGAGCTCCCTGACTAATCGGAGACAAAAGTTGAAAACAATGGTGGCCTTTGAGAGCTTTAATAGGATACGTCTAAAACATGGATTCCCCTCAAACAAAAAGACACATTTTGGAAACAGTGGAAGAATTCAGTGGCCTCAGATAACCTCACCGCTGGGCTCAGTAACAGCCTGCTTACTACACAGTCACTCTTCTCTACAGTCTTCCACACACGAATACATGATTGAGTGCATATGTCTGTGATCCTTTCACAGCGGACATTTCACAAGGATGCCAGAATACAAATTAAACTGAAATCTGTTTGATTGCATTTGACCAGAACATTAGCAAATGTTGAAACAGCTCCATTAAAATCATGATTAATAATGCTTTTCTACAAAGTATGACCTTCCAGCTTTTTCAGAGCTGTTTGTGTAGAACTTTACCAGGCATATCTTTATCTGTCTATTAGATATGAAGTTTTATTTGATATCTGCAATGAAAGCACTTTAACAATATGGTATTTCTAAAAACAAAGTAGTAAGATGGAGAGGTTGTTTTTGAGATATCCTCTTCAGTTTCTTAATTTAGGGAATAAATTTGGTTAGAATCCAAGCTGACTTAATTTATTATTCTACTTTCATTTAATCTTTATTTGTGTGAAGAAATATGATTAAAGGTTAATGAAAACTGCAAAAATAATTAATTTTCTATTTCTTTCTCGCCAACCCCCCTTTTTTTCTGAAGCCAACAAATGTCAACTCTCTCTATTGATTTGCAGTGTTTATATTTCACTTTATCTCTTTCTCTCAATTTCAGTTGTTGGTTGTCTCTGGAAGGAGGGCTGCTCTATGCTTTTGTCGGTCCCGCTGCTGTCATTGTACTGGTAGGTCTCAGACTTTGTACTTTTTCATTGGTTAGATTTAGCCAACATGAGCTCCGTCCACTTGAATATGCATTTTAAATATATCAAGCCAGCAGTCGAAGAGCATTTTCACTAATGAGATTAGAGTTGAGGCCTGTCTCGTTTCAAATGCGTGTATTTTTCTCCAGTGTAAAATGCATGAGTGAACTTGATGAGCGTATTAGCCCAAAGCAACCAAAGTGTGTGTGCATATACTATTGTCCACAGCCCCGGTCTCAGGTGCTGTGTGTTTTCTGTGAGATGTTTGCATTGTTTTTCATGGTCAGATGTGATTTGCGTTGTTTGTTCCTTGGTGGTGCTGTGAAGCGGCCCACTCAAACAAACAACTGCAAATGAGATTTGGGCATCTGGAGATGCTGTCTCCCTTCTTGGAGAGGCAAATCTAATAAATGGAAAATAATTAATCTTGCCTCTAGCAAATAGTAAAATGGAGACCCATTGTCTAAGCAAGTGCCTTGCATGATCAGAATACGAATGGCACTGTTAAACGTGTTAGACTTGGTAGGTTCTATATGCTCTCGGAGCAGACTGAACAGACCAAGTGTTAATTTAACGCAGGGGATTTCAACAGGGAGTCTGTTGTGGGTCCAGCCAATTATTGTTTAATCTCAAATTATTTTTTGGGTAATGCTTGGATAAAATATTAGTAACATGAACTAACAATGAATAATACTTCTGTGTTTATTAATTTTATTCAACATACATTAATACATATTTAACATCTCAAATTGATAAAAATTAATGTATTATGAACAAAATGCACTACCTTTCAAAAGTATGGGGTCAGTTGGATATAGATTGGTAATAATTGGAAATGTTTCTTGAGCACAAAATATTAGAATGATATCTGAATGATAATGTGACACTGAAGAATGAAGTAATGACTGCTAAAAAGTCAGCTTTATATCGCAGAAAATAAAATTACATTTGAAAATATATTCAAATAGAAAACAGTTATATTAAATTGTAATACCATTTTATATTATTGCTGTTTTTACTGTATTTTTGATCAAATAAATGCAGCCTTGGAAAGCATGAGATACTTCTTTAAAAAAAAACACATAAAAATAAAATCTTACCAACCCCAAACATTTGAACAATAAAGTATGTATAAATTATTTTAGATTTATAGTATACGTATTTGTAAATTAACATTAATCTAGAATAAAAAATACTGTAAACATTTTGCTCACTGTTAGCTCATGATACCTAATGCATTAAATAATGTTAATGAAATAACAGTTTCTCTCTTACATTAAAATGTATTAAGTAATACATAGTATTAGTCCTGGGCGGTATGACCAAAAATTTATATCACGGTATTTTTCAAAATTATACCGGTTTCACGGTACAAGAAGGTATTTTTTTTTTCATGCATGACCGGGTGTTAACCATATTTTCTACTGATTGAGAGAGGAAATACTGCAGTATATTGACTTAGAATGCCCTATTTTACTATCATGATGTGTCATCACGTTCTATTAGTTCTACAGCTTCAGTTTCGGAACTTTCACGTTTAGTAACACATACAGCTGTTCCCTCACCACAGTGCAACACCCCTTTCAAACAGTGTCGCGTTCCGAACGTTGTTTAAGTGACATATACCGGTATTGCGGCATTTTCAAAATTCATATCATAACAAAAATAAACACCGGTATTCGGTATGAACCGGTATACCGCCCAGCACTACATAGTATTGTACTTGTATATGACATAACATCAAAAATAATTGATGTGTCATAACAACATGGTGCTAAACACATGTTATTGTAGGTTTAAAATCCAACACTCAGTTTTCAATAATATATACCAAGGGCTCATTTATTTGAAATAAACTGAAGATCCCTACTTTAACAAAGTTGAATGCAGCTGCCAAAGTCACAGTCCATGTGTTGGTGGTGCAGTGCAGTCAGATGCCACTTAACAGGAAGAGATTGTCAGTCTTGTAACCTACAACCATATGCCCTCCTGTTGTAATACAAGAGAAACAGTATAGTCTTGGCTCAAATCCTGTGTGTATCAAAGGTACAGGTGTGTGTGTGTGTGTGTGGTCTTTCCATGGCCTTTGTCTAAGCTCCTCTTCAGTGATCTGTGTGTCCAGTGAGCAGCTGGCTGGAGCGGACTGGACAACAATCTGTTGAGAGAGAGAGAGTGGGTGAGAGACATGAGGGCATTACTGTCCCTTCATGATCCCACCTGCCCATTTGCTTCCAGACTTAAATCCACAACACCTGTCACAGGCTGTTAGCGAGCCACTGCTGTAAATGCTCCATGGTTAAAGGTCACCTCACAACACTGCTTTATTGTCCCACTACCCAAATTGTATTTATTCAGAAATAATGGCCAGAAGTACTAAATTATTTCCTTCCACTTAGATGCTGCAGTAGTTCAAATGAAGTATCTATCTATCTATCTATCTATCTATCTGTCTATCTGTCTCTGTCTGTCTGTCTGTCTGTCTCTGTCTATCTGTTGAGTGTTCTGTCGATCGTTCACTCAATCATTCAATCAATCAATCATTCAATCGTTCTATATCTATATATATTCTATATTGTTCTAGATCGATCTGTCGATCTATCGTATCTGTCGATCTATCATAAAGTCTATAAACTTATTAACTTTAAGGCTTTTTTTACTTTTTTCTAGTTAAAAGTACAGTCATGTGAATTTCAATTATATTTCATAACATTCAGATTAGAATTGCAATTCTGCATGTGGTTTGCTGTTTAAATTCAAATGGAATTAGAGAGTTGAATTGGAATTTAAAAGAATTCAAATGTTTCAGTTCTGAATTGAGTATAACCCTGTTGCTAACTAGTCAACAAACAACACTACTCTCACAGGCTAAATAAGATCCTAACTTGAAATAACCAGCATAATCTATCATCCAAAAAAATCTAACAAAACAAATAACACACCCTCTATCTCTTTGCTGCAGGTGAACATGCTGATTGGAATAGTGGTCTTCAACAAACTCATGTCTAGAGATGGCATCTCAGACAAGTCCAAAAAGCAGAGAGCAGGGTAAGTAAGTGAAGGTCAAAGTGATGGCTATGTGATACCCACCTATTTCTGGATTTGCACCAAGTCACTCATTTACCACTGGCCTGTTGAAGGTTTTAAAATATCCTGTCAAATATTTGTATGGGCGAAGTAAATTACTCATGCTCTCTCTCTCTCTCTCTCTCTCTCACACACACACACACACACACACACAACCAACCACTAAAAGTTGAAAAACATCAGACTGAAAGCCGAGATATGACAGCTTCATTAATGGACTTGTACTGATTTGCTGGCCTGCTAACCTCAGGCTAGTCTTCTGATAGCTCTGTCATTAGCTAAGTGTATATTCATTGTTCATGGAACTGCACATACTGACAGGATCAAGGAGCCCTTGTGCTTTTAAAACACTTGTTCTGTTTTGCCTTTGTTTGATTGGACACAAAACAGAGTGATCCATTAAACACTTGTGTTAATGATTGGACCGCCACATCCCTCACCTCAAACGAGAGATTGAATATTCCCATTCCGCTCCATGAATCGGCTACCTGGAAACTTCAAGAGGGTTCTCAGAGCCCTCCATCTTGCAGAGTGATCCATTAAACACTTGTGTTAATGATTGGACCGCCACATCCCTCACCTCAAACGAAAGGCTAAATCGCACTGAGAGATTGAATATTCCCATTCCGCTCCATGAATCGGCTACCTGGAAACTTCAAGAGGGTTCTCAGAGCCCTCCATCTTTAATTAAACTAACGCCGCATCAGAAATCCCAGTTTTTAAGCAAAGCTAAGTGCACTACATTGTTTAAAATGAGCTCAGGGTTCAACTGCTGTCAAGCTCATTGTGATGCATGAACGTGTTTTTGCCAGTACTATACTGAAGGCATGAGAACAGCCTTAATGCTCACAATGCAACTGAATTTGTGAATCTAATAGCTACCGATAGCCTCTCTGCATTGTAATCCGAATGTAAGCTGTAAAAATGCCATTTAGATATGTGACTTTGCTTTGGTGGACCACCATACCGATGTCTTGACAGGAAACTGTGATTCCCCTTCGGGAACTCGAGCTGCGTCGGAAAACGCTAGGGGAACGCCTTCAGCGATACCAAGCTCTGAATCATATGTGGTGGGCCAGTAAGCAACCGCATAGCAATGCATTAAAGCCACTCAGAAACCTTAGCAACCGCATAGCAATGCCCCAGCAACCACCCTCAACACCTTAGGATCTTAGTGTCAGTTGTTGCACAGGCAAGCATTAGTCATATTTTCTACAGAAAGTATTACCAGCCTTTTTTTATTATTGTGGTGGGCATATTTCCTAAACAGTTAAATACTAAACTAAATTTAGGATCATGCTTTCAGTGTTTTAAGGTTGTCTGTGTAAATGGCACACAAGTCCATTGTTGTAATAAGCTGCTCCTGCTCTTCGTTGCTGATCCTGAGTGCCTCTCATTTCCATATTTCTGATGTTCAGAGCACTTTCTCCAAGTCTGTGACATGAGGCTGCCTTTTGTTTCCTTTACAGTTTCAATCAGCATCTCAGATTACACACTAAATTCAAAGCACTAAAATTTAAACAAAATGCTTTTGTTTTACAATGGCTTAAAGCAGCTGTATGTACAGTAGTTGTGTAGATTTTTTTGGAGCTCCCCGCAGTTAAGCGAGTTGAATTCACTGTCGTAAATATATCACTCATAATTACAGTGGGTAGCTGTACACATGGATTTTTTTGCTGTCATAAAGCAATCCAACCTTTTCGCAGAAATCTGTACCCGCCCACCGAACTTATTTATTCTCAGAGCAGACATTTGGCGGGAGCGTGGGAAAGCAGAAACCCAAGCCATTCGCTTTATTAGATGTCAGTATACCATCAGAATGATTTTGAAACTGATATTTCAAAGTAAAAAACATACATACAGTTGCTTTAATAATGCACAAACACCAGATTTGTAAAATATATTAAAAATTTTAATTTATTCCTTTGATTTGATTCCTTTTTCATCAGTACTCCAATCTTCAGTGTTATATGGTCCCTCAGAAATCCTTCTAATATGTTGATTTGCTGCTCAAGAAACATTTATTATTATCAGTGTTGAAAACAGTTGTGCTGCTTAATGTTTTTGTGGTGCGGTGATACATATATATTTCAGGATTCTTTGGTGAATAGAAAGTTCAAAAGAATAGCATTCATTAGCATACAGCTTTTCCTGTTTTCACACACAAGTACTCCTATAATACACACACACTTCAGTGAGCAGCTGAAGTAGGTTAGTCTTTGCAGCTCCCATCTGCCTCATCTGCTGATTGTTAATGATCTGTCGTCGCATTTTACTGTGTTTCTCTCCATTTTCTCATTTTCCTGCCATCATCGTCTCTTTCTCTCTCTCTCTCTCTCTCTCTCACAGACACACGCAAGCTACTTTCACGCTGTGACATTCATTACAGATCTCACTCTGTCATTGCTGTTGTTCATTGCTTGATGCTGTTTTCTTGGCATTACTTTAATTGTGTCTTTCTCTTTCTTTTTCCTCTCTATTTTGTGTTCCCTTTCCTTATGTGCGTGCTTTGTCGTCATTTTCCAAATATTCCATTTGTAATTCCCCTGCATTCTACATTCAAACCTTTTACCTTTGTGATGTTTGTGTGTATCGGCATGAATGTGTGTATGGATGGATATTTATGAGTATTTGTTTTATTATTATATTCCTCCCTACCTCCCTGCTTTGTGTCACGTACATTTCTTTCCTGAATGAATATATGTGTGTGTGTGTGTGTGTGTATTGGGTCCTGAAGTCCGCCGTTGGAAGCGCGTAGCAGGCTGCTCCTGAAATGCTCCAAGTGCGGTGTGATCTCCAGTACTGCCCTGTCCAGCTCTACCGCCAGCAGCGCCATGTTAGTCTCATTCCATATTCTCTCTTTGTCTCTTCTTTCTCTCTCCGTATCTTTCTTTTTTCTCTCTTTCTCTCTCTAGAGCCCAACATTGACAGTAAGAAACAGAAACTCTTCAAAGAGTCGCCCTCCTGTCTGCACACTCCAGAACTACATCATTTTCTTTAATCTTCGCTGAAAAATGCCCTCAAAGAAGATCGTTTTTGGCATTACAATATTGCAAATCATTGAATAGACATTATAAAAATGGCTTTAGAAGTCGATATATTGTTTATTCGTCAGACATAAGCCTACGGGAACCACAATTCAGTGCAATATATTTTGCAGTCCAGTCATAAAAGTGTCCAAGACAGACTTAGGGGCCATTCACACAGAACACGTTTCTGCTTTGAAAAATGCAAGATGTGGGTGGTGGAAGGGAGAAAAACACAAGGTCTCGGGTAGTGTAACTTTTTTAAACTTGAGCGTTTTTAGGACACAGCATCATACACGAGACACAGCAAAAGACGTGAAACACAGTGATCAAAGATGTCAGTCTAGTGTGTTTACATAGAAAAAAAAAAATGTTGTCCAGTGGAATTGAAAAACCTGTTCTGTGTGAACCAGCCATTAGGGGTCATTCATTCAGTGCATATTTTGTTTTGTTTTGTTTTGTTTACATGTGCCAATGGACATCTTTGCACTGCAAAATGCTTAAGTATTTTTGTCTAATTTTTTTAGATATTAAGACTTGTTTCTAGAAAATGTGTCTTTGATACAAGAGTTTTTTTTCTTATATTAAGTATAAACAAAAAAAAAAAAGAGAGACAAAATACACTTACTAAAATACTTAATATCTTTGTGTTGTAAATGTAGTAAATCTTATTTCAAGGATTTTAACTTGAAAATTAAACACAAATATGTGCAGGATTTTATTTTTTTTCCCCCTCACTCAATATCTGGCTCTCGCGCTATGCTGAATAACTGTTGTAAAAACACAGAGGTCGTACATCTACCAAATTGCTCTAATGATTGGAAAAACGCATTCTTAAATGTTATTTTATAAATATATATTTATTAATAAAATTCATTTAATTGTATTATTTATACAATTACTTTTTTTTTATTAAAAAATGAATGTGTTAAATTGACAGCCATATTGAAAACACAAATACATGCACATACAAATGAACATGGAGGATTGTGCTCTTTGAAGAGGTAAAGAACCAGAGTGTGGGCCACCTCTGATTCTTTTGGCTTTGGATAAATTGAACTCGTCTCTGCTATTTGCTGGAGGGAGTCATGTTATTGAAATGATAATGAATTGAATGATATCGCTTCTCTGCTCCTCTTTCTCTTTGTCATTTTTTTGTTCCTCATCCCATCCTTGCTGTCTGCTTTTTCTGCCTCTGCTATCCGAGTATAAATATAAGTGTGTGGTGCCATAATACAACTTACATTCATAGAAATGAATGAATAGGACTTCCTAAAGGAAGTTTGTGAGGACCATGTTCACATGATCCCACCGATCACTTCATTTTATTCGATGTCAGCGTTCCTGCTCCATCCCAACCCCATGCTCTCTCTCCAGTTAGTTAGGGGAGGACATTGAATTTGAGTCATGCTTTTTTACATCTACCAACTCAACCTTTTCTGCATTGTTATTATTTGAGCATGAGAACTCATACTGTAGATTTGCATAGAAGCAAATCTCTTCCTCTGTCTCATTGCTAATGTCCGTCCCATCACAGTCATATGCAGGAGACTGAGTCAGTGCAGCGTGAAGATGTTAAATTGATGCCCAGCTGTGGTGAGCCCTTGCTTGGCTGAGCTCATGCGGACAGTCCTTACTGACACCTGATATTTATCTAAATAGGCTCTGCATTATGCAGAAACAAAACACTCCAGTAGGATTAGCAACATGTTGGAAATTCATCAGGGCATGTTAGCATGAGTGCTCAGCATCATGAAAAGCAATTATTTGCCTGTTTTGCAAACAAACTGAGAGCGTGTCCAAACTGGATTCACTATGTGTGTCTTTTCATTGAATTATAAATTATTAAATTATAATTATTATTAGTAGTAGTATTAAGTAGTAGTAGTCTTTGCATGATTACATGTTGTCATTCCCGTATGAAAATGGACCATGGTAACCATAGTTTCCTACTAAATGAAATAAACAAATTGTAAAAATAAAATAAATTAATACAGAAAATGAAACTTGGAAATCTGCTATATATGGCTGAATCTTAAAATGTAATATATTTTTAAAAATATTTTTAAAAGTGTTAACATGTTAACTTGGTATATTAATTTATTATACTATTAATAGAATTTAAAACAACAATACATTAACAAAATACATAAATTGTTGAATTTTATATTATTGATATTATAATTTTATTAATTTCTAGGATGCATTTAATTCATCAAAAGTTATGCTTTTGATGAATTTTACTTTAGCAAAAGTTATGCTAAAGTAATGTTTTTAAAAAAACATTATATCTGAAAATAAACAAACAAACAAATAAATACATAAAATGCAAAATCTTAAAAATGGAAATCTGCTACATATGGCAGAAACTTTGGTTGCCGTGATACTTTTTTGTATGGAATTCTAAATTATGCTCTCTCAATACTCCGTATGTTACATATATAAAATGTAGCAATAACTAGGTCCGGGAGGTTTCTAATTATTACCCCTCTAATGACTCAAGTATAAATTTACGCTGTATTGACACTCAGTGAAATGCCTGTAGTACAGAGCTGGTTTCTAAATCTCATCAACACCATCATAGCTTGACTGTAATCGTGATAATATCTTGATGACTAATGATTCCAGGTGCAGTGATGTCACCACCTTGCTGCGTGGAGGATCAACTGCATTTTGCTCTGTACTCTCTCTGCACAGGGCATCGTTATGGAGCTCTTGTGTGGTTCTCCCTCTGTTGGCACTCACATGGATGTCAGCTGTGCTAGCCATCACAGACCGCCGATCAACTCTCTTCCAGGTGCTCTTTGCGGTCTTTGATTCAGTCCAGGGATTCGTCATCATCACCGTGCACTGTGCCATGCGCCGAGAGGTCAGTGGGTTACATCTATGATGCAACCGGCAATGATTCAGTTATCTGTGTAGAAATTATTATAAAAGTCACAATTAAGTAGTCAAAGTGGTTGTTCTGGGTCAGAAATAGTCTTCACTGGGTAACTTGTGCACAAGGTCACCCACAAGGAAAAAGTAGCCTGCTAACAACATTTATGGGTCATCAGAATATCAGAATTGTATGTATTTATTTAAAAAAAAAATGTTATTATTATTATTATTATTATTATTTTGTTTTGTTTTTAATTAACAACCTTGTTGTAACATAAAAGTATATTGGCAGGAAAAATTGAAGGCCTAAATTTGCTTTGGAAGGCCTAAATACAAAATGGTTTTTAAAATGTTAACATGTTAAAGGGATAGTTCACTTTCAGTTGCTGGTCCTCATTGACTTCCATAGTACGGGGGGGGGGAAATATATATTTTTTATATATATATATATATAGGCAATGGGGACCAGCAACTGAAGGTGAACTATCCCTTTAACTTAGGATATTAATTTAATATACTATTATTATAATTTACTGATATTTACTGATTTTGATATTCTGTTTTTCAACAATGCACATCATTTATTTTTATTATTATTTTAACAAAAATAATAGTAGATATATACAGAATTTCTATGATGCATTTAATTAATCAAAAGTAAATATTCTTTTGAACGTTTGAATGGTAGTGTGTGTGTGTATGTTTTATTTTCATATATTATAAATTATATGTATTTAAACATATAAACACTATCATTCAAAAGTGATGTGTGTGTGTGCGTACATATACTACTTTCATATTTAGAGATCCCTGGCCTCCGGCATCAAAGAGTTTGATAAACCCTGACTTAGATAACCTCTGTCTTCATCACACTATTATGTGCATGTGATTGGCCATAATAATATAAGAAATAAAAGTTCCACTGTTATACTGCCAGTCTTAGAGGACAGTCAGAGGTGTATTTAAATGGCAACTGGAGGAGGATTTTTATTTGAGTCCATTATTTTAAGGCCCACTTAGGAATTAAACTTGGCTTGGACCGCTGAAGCAGTCAATATTTTGAAATGGCATGCACTCCTTTCACGTTATAATGGGTTGGTCTTACCGGCCATAAATTAATCAAATGATGGATCAAACTATAGTCACATTGTAGTGGGTCTGTAGCCAAGATGTGACAGTTTCAGCTGTCCAGCATGTACTGTGGTAACTTATCTGACTTTCACGTATCGGGTAATTCAAAATATGCTGCTGGAGTTTAAGGAGGGAGAGAAAAAAATCAGTTCTAAATTCCTAAGCCATATATGTTAAATCAGTATCGCAAAACCAAAGGATTAGAGTAAAATAAATCCTGGTATTATTTTAGTAAATATATGAAAATCCCTGGCAAGGCTTTGATGTAATCCCTAATAGCTTTAGCAAAACAAGAGACTGGAGTTTGTGCACCGGATCCTTGCGCTAGATGCAGTTTGATGTGCGAAGTACACTTTGAAATGGCAGAGCCAATAATGGAAAGGCAGCATTCATGATTAGCACAGGCAAATGAGTGGGGGATGGTTTATGGGAATAGTTTGTTCTCATGTATTTTTGAAGATAGAGAGAGCCTAGAAGGCATGCCATCGGGTGTCATTCTGATACGTCTACAGCTTTGACTCAGCAGACAGTCATCCATAAACAAGCTCTGAGAATGAGACTCCCGTCTCCCGCTCTGTCTTGCGAAACAGCCTAGTGTTCCTGCACATCGTAATTTTAGTTGCGGGGAGGAGAGCAGACTGATTACAGATTCTGGTCTAGGCCGGTGAATAGTGTTGCAGCATGATAACTCATGCTCAGTTGAATAGAAAGAGAAGGGATTTACTAAACAGTGCAGAGAATGTGCAGTCGATAAATAAAGTGTTTCAACAGCATATGCTTGATGCTATTCAGAGGACGCAAGTAGATTAAAGTGTCATTTGTTCAGCGTGTAACCTTTGCAAACCATAAAAGTCGTGGCAGATCAACCACTTGGGATATGTACAACATGTTGTAGAATTAACATGTCGAAAATGTGCCTCCAGTGAACACTTGGGATGGAATTTTATCTCAGGTCTGAGATCAGGCAAACCAAATGTTCTTGTCTTGTGCATGTACACTGCCATTCAAAAGTTTAGGGTGTGTAAGATGTTTTAATGTTTTTGAAAGAAGTCTTTTATGCTCACCAAGGCTGCATTTAAAATACATTCAAAATGTAAAAACTTTTCTTACATGACATGTATTATTATTACATTATATGTACAGTATTTATTTGAAATGGTGATCTCATTATATAATTTAATTAATATAATTTCGCTTTTTTTTTTTTTTTTGAGCAACCAGTGTGTGTCAGTACAGCATTTCAACAATTAAGTCAAAATGCATTTCTAAGATGTCTCTTTACACCTGTATTTAGCTCTATCCCCTTGTGATTGAATCACCTGAGAGGGGCCTTTGTCATGCATCCAGACAGTCTCAGTTAATCTCACTTATGTTATTTTTTGGCAACAAGAGCTCTGATCTTCCCAGTTAAGAAACACTGTGCTTTCACTTGGTCATTCTGTAGGCATTTTGGCCATAAATCTGTATGCAAATGAGTGGCGTCCGGTTGCTAAGGCTACACACTACACACGCCTATCACACTTTCTTTTTTTTTTTTTCTTTTTTTATTATTATTAAAGGAAGTGTCTTCCTCCCTATTGTTGTAGAGCCTTAACATCTGCAGTTATGTAAACTCCTGCAGAAATGCAAACAGGCTCACTGCAATGTTTGTCACTCAGGAATATAAACTAATATCAACATTTTATGAGAAATCACATACAGATGCCCTCTGTAAATTACTAAGATAACTAGATTAAACCAATAGATTCTCCTGAGTATATAGAAGCTGCTAGTGTCTTTAGGATATTTACTACTATCGTTAGTTTCATGTTAGCATCAACACAGGATGGAAGATATTCACCCCTCCTATGCATTTTTTTAAATAATGTCTTAAGAATCACTGACAATCTACTTGTTATAAAGTGATTGAGTATAATTGATTGAGTATAATAAAAGATAACAAAAACAACAATTCTTCTAACTTACTGAATGCCTAGAACCAAAATGACACATATTGATATGTAAATATCTGTAAAAAAAACAAACAAACACTATTTTAAGAATTAAATACTTATTCTAAAATGTTTTAGTCTGCATTTTAGGATACTCTTACTCCTGGTTTCATCTCAGATCTGTGTTGCCAACATTCCAGTTTTATTTTCTTTGTATTCCCTCTGCCGGAACCCTCTTTTGTCTTGCTCTCCGACCACACAGTACCTCATGTTCTGCCATTTTTCAGAAACTGAGAGAGGATGACAACCCTAACATTAGTGATTGACACCTGCAAAGCACACGCTTGACGGGACAACTGTCGACTGTGGTTCCATTCATGTAGTACATACTAACCAAACTCACTTTCAAAATTCAGTTGTGACTCCTGAAATTTTAAGGGGTATATATTGTTGTAGAATATGGTTGACACTCCCTTTCATACCTGAACTGTGTATGAACACAAGCAGGACTGACCACCTTATTCTGCTGCTGTATGCACAGCCCTAGAGAGGTTTTAAATGATGATGTTTTCCTATTTGTTTGGTTGTCTTCTTGTTTTATATTACTATTTCATGGTTTTAAATTTAAATGAATGTCTCTGTGAGTCACCCTGGCTGTATCCCTTGTCTTCCCTCCTCAGGTGCAGGACGCTGTGCGCTGCAGGATGGGTGGTTGCAAAGATGACAGTGAAAACTCTCCGGACTCCTGCAAGAATGGCCAGGTGCAGATCATGGTGAATAGCATTCCATTCCATCTCATCTCACATGGGACTCTCAGAGGGTCGGCTTCACCTTTTTTAAACATCACAGAATACTGGGTTATTGTGTTTCAAATCAGATTTGTTTTGTAAATTGAAGCAGGTGGCTTACTGTATGTGAATGGTTATTCTGGAGAAGGTTGCTGATTAAAATCCTGGTCAGCTCCCATCTGTGTCCTATTTCCTTTAGGAAAGCCCTTTTGTGCAATTTCTAATATTTAGATCAAAGTTATATAATCTGTGTTAAAGGGGTCATATGATGCTTTTTTTAAAGATCATTATTTTGTGTATTTGGTGTAACAGAATATGCTGACATGCTTTAATGTTCAAAAAACACATTATTGTAGGTCCTCTATGCCCCGCCTCTCTCAAACGCTTTGTTTTCTACAAAGTCCCTCCTT
>NW_015651328.1:441597-444547 GCF_001515625.1 Sinocyclocheilus rhinocerous
AACATTCCAGGATTTTTCTCCATATAGTGGACTTCATATAGTGAAGGTCCAAATTGCAGTTTCAATGCAGCTTCAAAGAGCTCTACACGATCCCAGCCGAGGAATAAGGGTATTATCTGGAGAAATTATCTGTCATTTTCTAAAAAATAATTTTTTAAAATACTTTTTAACCACAATTGCTCGTCTTTCACTAGGTCTGCGATGTGCATTCACAACTTCACACATAACGTAGTCATGTTGGAATGGTCACGTGTGACGTAGGCAGAAGTACCTACACTGGTTCATAAAGGTAGGGTCGGGCAAAAAACTCTCATTTTCACCTCCAACTTCACAATCATCTGACGTTGTTTTACCTTTTTTTGTAAAGGGCGTTTGACTTAGTCTTTGCACGTTCACTTTGTAAACACTGGGTCGGTACTTCCGCCTACGTCATGCGTGACCTTTCCAACGTGATTAAGTAATGTGTGAAGTTGAGCTAGTGCAAGATGAGCATTTGTGGTTAAAAAGTATTTATATTTTTATTTTTTTTAGAAAATGACCGATAGTTTCGACCCTTAGTCCTCGGCTGGGATTGTGTAGAGCCCTTTGAAGCTGCATTGAACCTGCAATTTGGACCTTCAACCCGTTGGTTCCCATTGAAGTCCTCTATATGGAGAAAAATCCTGAAATGTTTTCCTCCAAAACCTTAATTTCTTTTCGACTGAAGAAAGAAAGACAGGAACATCTTGGATGACATGAGGGTGAGTAAATTATCCGGAAATTTTAATACTGGAGTGAACTAATCCTTTAAAATCAGAAGCTTTTTGAATAGCTTTGCTCATATTGAAATGTTTTTGAAAGGTCAAATAGTTATGAATATTAGTTATAATTACCAGTAATTATATCCAATACGAGAAAGCAATCAAGAATGTCAGTAACATACTTAGCACTTGTAACCTTATGGGGTATTTTCATGCCGTTTTTAAGCCCTTTACCCAGTGCCTTGCAGTGATTTGTTCATGTAAAGGACTAGACTTGCATGTAACCATGGTAACTGCAGCAGGAACTCTCCAAGTGTGTGTGTGGATCCTTTTGGATGAGAGGGATCACTGTCTCTGCAGGTCTGCTCCACCTTTCCGCTTCCTCTCTTCAACTCACCCCTCATTTTTTCTCTCTTCCTACCTTTCTCTCCGTTCTGCCTCTTTGCCGGCAGAGGTGCCCGCACCGGCCCAGCCTCTACAGTCAGGAGCAGTGCGGCTCTCTCCGATATTCACCTGGGTGCTGCCAAGGCTGCCACCAAACCTGCCCCGCCCACCCTCCTCTAGCCTTGGCCAATCACAGTCATGGACATAGCCATAACCACACCCACATTCTTCACCAGAACCACACTCAGACTCTAAACCACACCCACCTTCTCAATCACAACCATGCCCACAGCCTCAATGACAACCATGTCCATACTCTCAACCACACCCTCGACAAGAACCACGCCCTGAGCCTCAACCACTTTCATACGCTTAACCACAACCATGCCCACGTTCTCCACCAGACGCATAACCTTGTATTGGAGCAAAACCACATCACTGTACGTCTCTGAAATTAGCTTGATTGCATGTGTTTGCATTAGAGTTAGTGCTGTCAATTTTAGAGTCGAGCTGACAGTGTAGCGTGAGCATATTAGCCAGCTAATTAGATAAGTGGTTAGCTGTCAGCAAGTTATTTAGTGCAAAGTAACTGCTTAGTTTCCATGGCTGTGCAATAAAAGTTTTGCATAGTCGCAGGTCTCTTTTCCTTTTTAACTTTAACATGCAGGTATACGCATACATACAAGTTGCTCTCGCTAGGGCATGCTAAAATTGTTCCACAGTGTAATGCCCTGACTAAAGCTTTGTTTTGAACTCCTTTGAGAGTCAATTCTTTTGGCAGCAATAGCCAACGCTGCATTCTAATGAGGGCCCGGAGTTAAAAAGAGCTGCTCTGGGATGGACATTTTTGGTTTACCCTGAGGGATGCAGTCAGTTTGTGTCCATTGTATTGTATCTTTTTTTAAGAGTCCTCCTCTTTTTTCATAAAAATAATATCCGTTTTGTTTGTTTGGAAAGTCAAGCCCAGCTGTGTCAGACAGCGGTATGCTAATTTATGTTGACTTTGGTTCATTGTAATTAGTGTTGGCGCTAAATAATCTGCTATTTATTGTAGAGGTGTTGCATTAGACTAGTACTTTGTCGAAACACAGCGTGGTGATTGCTAAAATGAAAAAAAAAATGTTTTCTTTTTGATGGACTCTTTAACCACCACATACTGCCTATAACAGTGCTTAGCTCCACCCTTCATCATACACAAGCAGGGTTGGGGAGTAACGGAATACATGTAAAGGCGTTACGTAATCAGAATACGAAATACTAGTAACTGTAATCCGTTACAGTTACATCAGAAACAAAGTATTCAGATTACAGTTACATTTTGTAAAAAGTGGGAATACTATCAGGATTACATTTGTTTAATTTAAAATTAAATAAATGAGTATTTTGACATAACGCTATATATTTAGCGCTGCTTCATCATAGTTCCTGGTAGAGCCCTGCACGGGCCTCAAATATAGGCCCTAGCCCAGCCCATGTCCGACAGCTTATCAGACTTATCGGCCCGAGCCCGTCTTTTTTCCCCTTTCTCCCAAAACAGCTTATACTACTGTTTCAGCTATTTAAATAGTTCAGTTTTGTATGTAATGGCAAAGTAATTCTATTTAGTTTCGTTTTTTTATTAAAATAATTTAGAAAAACATTTAGAAAAGCATTTTTTTGTTCGTTACAAGTTTTTGTTTTTTAAAGTAACGACCAAGCGGCCAGCGGCAGACAGTGAGCTGATCGTAGCCAATGTTTGATCAATTTAGCCTTCTCAAATCATCACGACTTGCCTAAAATAAAATCTATAGATATAAAACAGTTCAAGCATATAACAATGTTTAAAC
>NW_015651328.1:445040-451062 GCF_001515625.1 Sinocyclocheilus rhinocerous
TGTTTCAGCTATTTAAATAGTTCAGTTTTGTATGTAATGGCAAAGTGATTATATTTTGTTTCGTTTTTTTATTAAATTAATTTAGAAAAATGTTTGGAGCATTTTTTTTTTGTTCGTTACAAATTTTTGTTTTTTTAAAGTAACGACCAAGCGGCCAGCGGCAGACAGTAAGCTGATCGTAGCCAATGTTTGATCAATTTAGCCTTCTCAAATCATCACGACTTGCCTAAAATAAAATCTATAGATATAAAACAGTTCAAGAATATAACAATGTTTAAACATTAAATCTAGATAAATGTGCGCTGTATCCAATAGTTTGTGCGGAGAGTGCAAGCTAAAGCGCGCTTTGCAGGACATGGAGGCGCCAACACGATCAATTGCATTTTTTTTCAGTGGATAGCCTACGCCATTATTTTTGCTCATAAAGGTAAGAGTAATACATCATTCATAACTGTAAAGGAGTTTTATTTGTGTGCACTCACAATATCAACAAAACGTTGTGCTTTTATAAACTAAAGAATATAAATATGATGCGCTTTATGCCATCTCGTCTTGAACAGGAGCGCTTCACAAAAATGATCCGAAACTCAGCGAATAGATGCCTCACAGGCATGATAAATATATCTATAGAAATCTTTAAATTACTACTTAACGAAATAAAACAAAAAGCAAAAACTCTTTCATTATGATCATAATCCGTAAAGATGCACTTCTCTCTAAAGGCGCGTCTAATGAGGAGATGGCGAGTCAGGATCGACAACTTCATCCTTGCGACACCGACTCAGAAAACACTAGTTTATTAGTAAATAATTCAAATATCTCCTTACTATTTCTCCCGGACACATTCATGATAATTATTTTCTGGGGCTTTGCGGCAAGCTTTAGCCTTGTGTGCATTTGAACGCAGATCTCTTCAGCTGCGCTGACTGCACGCAGCATTGGCTGCTGCTGGACACTAAACACCGTCGAGTCGCTCTTGACAGTCGCGGCAGCACGGTCTCGTGTTGTTTCCACCAGCACAGCAATTTTTTTTCATCACTAATTGATGGATATCTAAAATATAAAAATAAGGTAAAAGTAACCCTCCCAACCCTGTACACAATTTGTATGACCCAAATGTAAACTATCAAGAATTGGTCTCTATATATTTAGTTCACTTGTAGACAGCATGCCGTTTGTAACAAGCTGAAGTAATCTCTTATCTATCCTTCATTCACCTACACAGACGGACTTTGAGAAAGACGTGGATTTGGCGTGTCAAACAGGTAAGTTCTTCCGGGACCTCCATTTTGCCTTTCACTACTGCTGTCCTAGCTCTTTGCTTTCTCATTCTTGCACTTTCCTTGCCATTTTTCCACTTATTTGCCCTGGTTCTAATGCAGTTTGTTTAGTAAACTTGTTCATATAAAGTTAAACCTGCACATCATTGTCTCCCCCTCACTTGCAGAAAGAGGACACCCGTGTAAGTCTCACTCTAAAGTTAGAACATTCCTGTTTGTGTGTCATTTGTGTTAGACCATAGTATGTTGTTGTTTTGCATAAACTGACATACAAAATGTGCATGTTCACTCTTTTATTGTCATATCCTTATTCTTTGCCATACTAGGGCCTTAATTTTAACTTAGAATATTCAGTTCCAAGAACTGTAATTGGCTGGTTTAGTTTTAACTAGGGCTGTCAGTCGATTAAAATGTTTAATCTAATTAAAGGGTTACTCCACCCCAAAATGAAAATTTTGTCATTAATCACTTACCCCCATGTCGTTCCAAACCTGTAAAAGCTTCGTTCATCTTCGGAACACAATTTAAGATATTTTGGATGAAAACTGGGAGGCTTGTGACTGTCCCATTGACTGCATAGTAAATTGCACTGTCAAGGTCCAGAAAAGTATGAAAGACATACTTTATATATCTTTACACTTTACATATCTTTACATATCGACTTTATTCAACTTTTTCTTGTCCTCCGTGACACTTCCTGCAAGCGCGTTCATGAGTTCACTAGCAGAGCGATGCAAGCATGCCTCAGATGACGCACAACGTAAATTCTATACGGGTTCTGTCTGTACGCTGGCCTCGATGTCAGCAGGTCACGGCGTTTACGTCGATATTTTGTTTTCTTTGCGCACAAAAAAGTATTCTCGTAGCTTCGTAAAATTACGGTTGAACCACTGATGGCAGATGGACTATTTTGACAATGTCTTTCATACTTTTCTGGACCTTGACAGTGCAATTTACTATGCAGTCAATGGGACAGTCACAAGCCTCCCAGTTTTCATCCAGAATATCTTAAATTGTGTTCCGAAGACGAACGAAGCTTTTACGGGTTTGGAACGACATGGGGGTAAGTGAAAAATGACAAAATGTTCATTTTGGGGTGGAGTAACCCTTTAATTACATGATGTGTTGATTAATTAATCGAATTAATCACAAATTAAATTTGGCTGTGAAAATACCCACAAAAGATAATTTAAAGTTATTATTGTGTTAAATGAGAAAGTATCAAGTAGACATTACAAAGAGTAGCTTTAAGAAAGAAATATTTTTATTTGATTCAACATAAAATGTATTACACATAAATGTTTAGCCTACAGTGGCCTAACATAAACAATGGACCATAAAAGAAGATACTTTGAGAAACATATCTGTATTTTTTATTCATGCAATGAAACAGCTTTGTTACGAGCAGTCTTCAAAATACCTTCTTTTATGTTGTGCAAAAGAAAGTCATACAGGTTTGAAATGACATGAGGGTAAGTAAATGAGGACACTATTTAAATTTTGGGGTGAACTATCCCTTTAAGGTCTTTTTTTAAATGAAATTATACTCTAAATAAGAAACTAAAACTGCCAGCAGGTGGCGTTAAATGTCTTTATGAGTCATTTATTCATTCTCTCTATCAATGGGCCTTTGAATCATTGGTTCACCCAATTCGTTCAAAACGCGGATTCATTCAGAAACTAAACAACGCTGTGCTGCTCGGAGACGCACAACAATATATGGCTTTATAGGTAATATTTTCGTTGGCAAAATTGAGCAAAAACAGACAATATTGTGTTTAAAATATAACACAATATTAAATTCTTATTTAATGAACTGTTGTATAAAATCACATTTAAACTCCTGATATTTGGGACAAAAACAGCACTCATGTGATATTGCTCTCGCTGCTCATGTTATATCGCTTATCAAATGATATAAATATGAGACAAAAACTCATACAGGGGTATTTTTGCCCCAATAGCTTGTATTTTAGGCCATAACTGCATTGATGGTGTTGTTGCCCTGCATCATGTTTGTCAACAGTCAGGTCTGGGGGCGTTAACTGCATCAAAATATTTTAATTGCATTATTTTTTCATAACTAACTAATTAATTAACACGTTAAACACCCCTAGTTTTAACACTAAATCAGCTTGATAGTGTTTCTAGTTTCACCTCATAAAGAAAAAGTCTGTGGTGCAGCGTTGGCATTTCAGGTTTATTGAAGTCCAGACTTATCTTGGTCTGTAACCTCAACATTATAGGAGTAGAAACAAATATGTTGATCAGTTTTGTGGAATAGAAACTACCATTGCTGTAATATCGACCTTATAAAATTAAAAATAAGACAAAATCAAGAAAAGTTATGTTTTATTTTGTTTTATAAGTACATTCTTTTAGATAAATGCAGTTGCTCCTTATTCATATTTTTCCTTTTACCTTTTGGAGTTATGTTGGCTGTTAAATGTGACCTTATTAATAATGTATGAAATGGTTAGGCCATTATGGCTGATGTTTTTTTCTCTTAGAGGAGCTGATTTGTGCATGGCTTTCCTTCCTAACCCTACCTAATTCAAGTGAACTCCTACTGTAACACCTCTGGGGCACCAACTTTTGCAACCGTCCAACTTATGCATGCCAAGACTCCTGGATACTAATTCCCCTGCCTGAAAATGTTTGTCCTTTCCTGCCCTTCACTAACAAACTCCATTTCCATGCACTGTAACTGAGCTCATTTTCTTTTGTCTTTTTTCCCATCATTCCCTCTACCGATCACATTCTCTCTGCACCCTCTCAAATCAATCTTGCTTACCCTGTTACCGCTTCAACCTCTCTCCAAAACATCTGGGCTCTATACCTTTGGGAACTGCTGTGTAACCATCTTCCATCCCACCCCTTTCCTTTTCTGTCATGCGTTGTTTCACCATCCAACTTTGTTATAATCGGTTTCTCTCTCTGCTCTTTGCCACTCCATCCATCTGTGAGGTCTTGTGCACTCGACCTCTGCTTCCTTCTCTTTCTTCCTCCCCACTTCTGTCTATCTGTTCTCTTTCTCTCTTCCTCTCTCCTTCCAACCTCAGTCATCTTTAAGGAGGTAAACACCTGTAACCCTGCTACCATAACTGGCACTCTATCCCGCATCTCTCTGGACGACGAGGATGACCCCAAGTTGGCGGCTCATCAGGAAGGCATTAATTTCAGCAGCCTGCCTGGGAACATCCCACCCCCTAACCTCCTGGTGCAGGTACCTCCTTTGGGTCCCCTGAATGAGCTAAGCGAGCAGCCACTAAAGAAAGAGGTTAATGTGGAGCAACAAGGTCAGCATCAACAATCTGGACCCATCTACCTGTGCACCGAGAGTGGGCTAGGTTGGGCCCGACCAAACCCTTCTTCCACCCAGGATTCAGCTGGTGGCGGAGGTGGGGAAGGGGACTACATGGTGTTGCCTCGTCGGACAGTCAGTCTCAAGCCCCCTCCTCCAGCCCAGGATGAGGGGAAGCCCCTGAACATTACAATGGATGACCCTCCCTTTCCTCCACCCCCTTCACCCTTGACTCTGCATCCAGCAGAGAGTGAGGCATACCCCGCAGACTTTACAGCTGTGGACCACATCAGCATGAACCTAAACCGCTCCTACGGCACGCTCAAACAGTTGCCGGCCCACACTGGGCACACGCACTCCCACACCAACACCCACACCCTACAGGTCAAGCAGAATCGTCCCTCTGTCCGGCAGATCCTCACCTCGGGAACAGTGGAGCGCACCAGAACCCTTCCCCGTAACCTGGGCAGCACCAACACCAGCCACTCGGCTGGATCTTTGGAAGTAAGTAGGGGTTAAAGAAGGGGTTCATCCTTTCACAATCTACAACCATCACTACCGAATGAGCCAGGGTATTTTGGAAACCACCTGCGGTTTGCAGTTTTGGCGTACAACATAGCAGCGCAATAGTGTTGTAATCTCTTAGCATTCTTGCCAAAAACAGGGAACTGGGGACCATATAGCATAAAGAATCATTATAGCAGGAAAATTTAAATTAGATCTGCATAAAACATCACCAATATGAAACCAAACATGAATACAGTGATTGCAAACACGACAATCCAAACACACAAACTGTACATTCCTACCTAGCAACAGACAAATTATCACTAGTTCCCTATCAATACTTCACTCGTACTGCGTCTGTTTAAGACACTTGGGGAAAACTCCTTTTTCTCCGATGACTGAAGCCTTTCAATAACGCAGTGTAACTGCACGGCCATTAGTTCGTGCAGTGAATAAAAAACGAACCAATGGCTCGGCAGCGGAGCGGAACTGCACGAGCCTATGGTGGTAAAGCCCGCCAGAATGGGTGGGGTCATCTGGCTATATAAGCGGCACATTGCTATAGGATCCTCAGATTATTCTCCTTCAGCGACGACTACTAGATCTTCGCTCTAGGAGACTACAAAGCCTTCGCCCGTGATCAAGCCTCGCAGCGGATGGAGAGACCCCTTCCTGCTCAGCCATTCTCTCCGATTCACGGTCTCCGGTTCCCTGCCGCTATCCGGCGATTTAAAAGAGCAAATTTCATAGCAAATTTTCGGCGTTGTTTCAAATGCCACGTCGTTACTGTCGCTCGTGCAGGGCCCCCCTGAACGCCGCTGACGGTCACGGCGAGTGTGTTTCATGCTTGGGCGCCACCCACGCTGAAGCAGCACTCATTGAGACGGAATGTCCTCATTGCGAGGATATGAGTCTCGCCTCTCTGCGCTCG
>NW_015651328.1:452672-468611 GCF_001515625.1 Sinocyclocheilus rhinocerous
CTGCACGAGCCTATGGTGGTAAAGCCCGCCAGAATGGGTGGGGTCATCTGGCTATATAAGCGGCACATTGCTATAGGATCCTCAGATTATTCTCCTTCAGCGACGACTACTAGATCTTCGCTCTAGGAGACTACAAAGCCTTCGCCCGTGATCAAGCCTCGCAGCGGATGGAGAGACCCCTTCCTGCTCAGCCATTCTCTCCGATTCACGGTCTCCGGTTCAAAAACCTTCCCTCTCTGTCTACTACACATAGTTCTTGGGGCTGGGGCATGAATTTCTAACTAAAGTCAGTTGTCAAACGTAAAGTCAACATAAAATGTATAAGCACTGTTCTTCATCAAAATGTAAGAATAAAAAAAAAAAAAAACTTTTACTATTACTATGAAAATAAACACTTTTTTTCCCAGCTCACCTTACCAATCAAAATAAGGTATGAAACTGCAAATGGTCAAAGAGTGGAGGTTCTTAAGCTTGGTTTTAGGAGGTCAAACAAAATATTTAAACTTTTTTTTTTCTTCACAAAAAATGTATAAAATACAATATACTACTACTACTACTAATACACCAGAGCAGGGATAATTAAGGCAAGCTAAAATCTTCCATATATTAATCTTTTGTTTATAAGGCCTAGTTAGTTTGGGACCAAATGATAATTGATCTTCTTGTATTTCCCTTAATTGAAGAAAATTATTTGTTTGGTCATGTTCTTCCTGACATTTTTCATCCTTGAATACCTCATTCACTCTGAAATGAATCATATTATGGAAGCAAAATATTAATTTCATGTTGACTTAAAAAAGTTATTTAATGCTTTGACAGCTGACCACCTATAAAATACACTAAATGTTTCTCATATATTCTCCATCTCTATCTTGTCTCACACACTTACTCGTAAGTGCCTCTACACCTAAAATGCTGCTGCAGGTTGTCAGAGTTTATACCATTTTGTATATTACTTTCACATCAATCATCAAGCTGGAAAGGCTTGCAAATGGCAAAGAGTGGAGGTTCTTTAAGCTGGTTTTAGGAGGTCAAACAAAATATTTAAACTTTTTTTTTTCTTCACAAAAAATTTATAAAATACAATATACTACTACTACTACTAATACACCAGAGCAGGGATAATTAAGGCAAGCTAAAATCTTCCATATATTAATCTTTTGTTTATAAGGCCTAGTTAGTTTGGGACCAAATGATAATTGATCTTCTTGTATTTCCCTTAATTGAAGAAAATTATTTGTTTGGTCATGTTCTTCCTGACATTTTTCATCCTTGAATACCTCATTCACTCTGAAATGAATCATATTATGGAAGCAAAATATTAATTTCATGTTGACTTAAAAAAGTTATTTAATGCTTTGACAGCTGACCACCTATAAAATACACTAAATGTTTCTCATATATTCTCCATCTCTATCTTGTCTCACACACTTACTCGTAAGTGCCTCTACACCTAAAATGCTGCTGCAGGTTGTCAGAGTTTATACCATTTTGTATATTACTTTCACATCAATCATCAAGCTGGAAAGGCTGCATTTTGCCAGTTTTTAAACTTCACTTTTCTTTTAAAGAACTTACTGACTTAAGTCGTAAGGTTGGACCACTCTGGGAAAAGTACCTAGGTATTGATATTTTATTGGGCTTGAACACTGGTGGGGTCTGTAGTGCTTTGGCTTCCTCTCACCTAACTCACCCAGTGACACCTGAAGTAACTTTGTCAACTAACTTCTCACACTTTAAACAAGGTACACAATGTGACTGAGTCTCATCCTCCCTTTGTGAGTGGCATAGTAGCATTGGCCCAGGTCTTGACTGGTTTGTGTTCTGTGAGTTTGAGCTTGTGACAAATTGCCACACAATGTGTACAGACACTATTGGTTAACTGTATTTGCATCTCTTATGTGATATCTAAAGCCTCAATTACGTAAATGGAAATATTCTGCTTTTCATTGATTTACAGGGTGCACGGAAGTGCATATATGACACTTGATGGACACTAAATACAATACAAAGCTACAGTACCAGAGTCCAAAATTAATACTCAAAAGTGTCAAATGCCTTTGCCGTGAAACATATAGGCTGGCTTGGTTTAAGAATGATGCCGATTTGTGAGCCATTCAATTTTAAATGTAAATAGTCTACTAATGAAAACTTTTGTCATAATTCAAATGTCCTCAGACTTTATATAAAAGTAAAATGTATATATTACATAATTAATATATTAGATTATACGTTTTTATATTTTTCTGCAGAACTCCATGTGGCAATACTATATGTGTCCTATATTTTAATCCATTAAAATATGAGGAAATATGAGGGAAAAAATCCTCACCACAGTAGGTCTCCACTGAGAGACACAGATTGGCTCATCCTGTATGTGTTGCTTTGAGTGACATAATGACCTACGCTGTTCGGTCATTAGTGTGCTTGGAAAAGGTATATATATATATATATAAAGGATAAATTTGCGATTTTCAATCAGCGTTGTACTGTTTCAATTTAATGGGGAAAATAAACTAGGTGCAGGTAACATGGTGACACATTTTGCGTTTACGTACACTACAGACATTGTAACAATATGAAACTGGTAGAAAATCTGTGAAGTTCTTTAATAAAAAAGTAATGAAAGTACAATTTCCTGGGCCTATAAAAAATATTTATTGCGGGTTGGTTTTCTCAACTGACTCACCAAGTGGGGCATTAAGTTAAATTTAGACCATGTACATTACTATGCAAAGTGCAGCATGCAGAGCTACAAACAACATTTGTTAGAACTAAGCAAGTTTCTACTGAGCAAGTGGTTTTTGGTGTTTACAGAAGATTAGAGATGTTTACAGACTGAGACATTTATGAAATATTATGCCATTTTCTAAACATACAACAGCTTCTGCTGTTTACATTATATGCAGACACATCTATTTACTTATATTTATTTGTTTATTTAAATCAAAGGTTAATATAATCATCACATATGCTGTTTTATGGAGGAAATTCCTATCCAAAGCCTATCCAACCAGTGGCCCAATGCGGCCTGTTTGACATTTTCAGTGGCCCACAGTTAAATAGCCTAAAATTATGTATTTAGATATATTAGATGTAACAAATTTTAGAACATGACAAGTACACGTCTCCAAAAATTCTTTCTTTATGACTTTTTTTTTCATGGACATTTTTTTTACGCACTTCTGTTATGCTGTAAGATGCCTGCCATACGTCCACTTGTTGTTGAAGTCAAATACACCTTTCCTTGTTTTTATAGTGAAGTTCAGTTTGAAGCCAAACATAAAAAACACCCACTGGAAACCCACAGTTCAGTCAGTTGAGGGGAATTAAATGCTCACTGCACCTGCATGAGACAAATGCGTCATGGGCGCCAGTTTACTCATGTGCTGAAAGATGTGCAGTTGTAATTGATGGTGTCTTCTCTCCCCCTTCCCCCAGAGAAAAAGAGTACGGTACTCTGAGCTGGACTTTGAGGTAAGACCCCATCCCCATCTGTCCTTAGACTGGTGTTTGTGCTTCTGTCCAACATTTTCTAGAGATTTTTCAATGGACTCATACAGGAGCCAATGATAATTGCCACTCTGGTGCTTGTTTCCCCCATCATGCATTTAAGTATTAGCAACAGTCCTATCCATGGCCGAACTGCTCAGTGTTTCACATACCTTGATTTCTTAGGGTTTTTTTTGGCATTGTTTCAAAATAGGGTGACCACATATCACACTTTGAAATATATATGATAAAATTTAAATGTACATGTGTGATGTTTAATATAAAGTATATATTATCTTAATAGAGTGTGTATGTACATATAGTTCTGCTCATATGTTTACATCCCCCTAGTGGAATATGAAAGAAGTTAATAATTTTAACAAAATACAAGGGATCATAAAAATTGTGTTATTTATTTAGTACTGTCTTGAATTAGCTGTTTTACATAACAGATGTTTACATATAATACACAAGACATAATAACTGATATTATATGTATACAAATGAATTTCAAATATTTACACCCTTACTACTGAGTTGTTACCTAGATGATCAACAGTTGAGTTTGTCACTGGTTTGTCCTAAACCAAGGGTGTCCAAACTCAGCTCTGGAGCGCCACTGTCCTGCAGAGTTTAGCTCAAACTTGCCTCAACACACCTGCCCTCAGTGTTTCACATACCTTGATTTCTTAGGGTTTTTTTTGGCATTGTTTCAAAATAGGGTGACCACATATCACACTTTGAAATATATATGATAAAATTTAAATGTACATGTGTGATGTTTAATATAAAGTATATATTATCTTAATAGAGTGTGTATGTACATATAGTTCTGCTCATATGTTTACATCCCCCTAGTGGAATATGAAAGAAGTTAATAATTTTAACAAACTAAAAGGGATCATAAAAATTGTGTTATTTATTTAGTACTGTCTTGAATTAGCTGTTTTACATAACAGATGTTTACATACAATACACAAGACATAATAACTGATATTATATTTATACAAATGAATTTCAAATATTTACACCCTTACTACTGAGTTGTTACCTAGATGATCAACAGTTGAGTTTGTCACTGGTTTGTCCTAAACCAAGGGTGTCCAAACTCAGCTCTGGAGCGCCACTGTCCTGCAGAGTTTGGCTCAAACTTGCCTCAACACACCTGCCTGGAAGCCCTCCAAGACTGAGTTTGGGCACCCCTGTTCTAGTATGTCTAGTGAGACATTGATTAGCTGGTTCAGGAGTGTTTATTTGGGGTTGGAGCTAAACTCTGCAGGACAGTTGCTCTCCAG
This sequence comes from Sinocyclocheilus rhinocerous, assembly GCF_001515625.1. NCBI lineage: Eukaryota > Metazoa > Chordata > Actinopteri > Cypriniformes > Cyprinidae > Sinocyclocheilus > Sinocyclocheilus rhinocerous. The sequence goes on from NW_015651328.1 coordinate 457,460, forward strand.
GAGCAGGATTGGACACCCCTGTCCTAAACAGTTAAACCACCCACTGTTCTGTTGAAAAATCCTCCAGGTTCTGCACATTCTTTGGTTTTGTAGCATTTTCTGCATATTCGAACCCTTTCCAACAGTGAATGTATGATTTTGAGATCCATCTGTTCACACCAAGGACAGTTGATGGAGTAATACACAACTACTGTATTACAAAAGGTCAAAACATTCACTGATGCTCAAGAAGGCATCATACTGCATTAAGAGTTAGGGGTGTAAACTTTTGAACAAAATGATAATTTGTCAATTTTGTTTAAAATGACCTTATGATTAACATTTACATGGTGTTTCATGGACATCATTAGTTTAACAGTAGATTTAAAATGACTTTAAACAGTCTTGGCAGTTCATAGATGTGAAGTTGATGAATAATTATAATTTACAGCACTCCTGCAGTTCAAATTCAGTGTAAATATTGCGTAGCAATAGCTATGCTCAGTGAATTCAGAAAATGTTCTACATTTAGCATTTCACAAATCTGGTCACCCGATTTCAATGACATCTTTGATATGTCATCACAAAGTGTGCTGTATAATGACTCCATACAAGCAGGATGTGCTTCTGAATACGGAAGGATCAAGGCTGCAGAAACACTGAACCAGTGTAGAGCTCTGTAAGTGTTGAGTGAGTGGTATTATTGTGTATGAAAGAGAAAGACGGCATAATGAGACGAGTAGAGACTGCACGTGTATGACTGGGGCAGCCTGGAGGGCACCTCCATGGAATGATCAACTGGCAGGATCCAGCAAATCTCCAGTCTAAAACATGCCAATCCATTTTCTTCAGAACACACTTGTGTGCTTTTAAACCAGCTGTTCTTCAATTATGTTTGAAAGCTTAAGTGAAATTATGACTGGATATTTGCTCTCCAGTATGGAGGCTTCTTCTCAAACAGAGGTATGTCTTGTTACTAACGCATTCAGATGCTTTTAGAGCTTCATAACCTTTTCCATCCTAGTCAGTGCTGCATGAGATGATCTCCCTCCTGTCCCGATAAGCAAATTTGAGGTTGACAGTCGACTAAAATAATGTTTCATGATTGAGATAATCATTTTTGTTGCTACAAGGATCTATTTCGAAAAGTTAATTCGCTGAAACATACCTATAAATACATAATAATATGTAGTGCATTTCGTTTTAATGCATTAAATTCCTCTTGAAACCAAAAACAAAATAATATTTGACTAAAATGTGTATTGCTCTGGTGCGAAAAAAAAAAAAAAAAGCAGGCAGTCAGTCTCCCAGTCTCCCAGCCTGGTTAAAATGATCTGTTTGCTGGTTTGGCATTTGTGGCACTTGTTTGCTGGTCAGACTGGATTTTTGTGTGTTTCTGTGTTCCGGTACTCATATTTCGGCAAGTTCTTAGAATTCACACTGAGCAGAATGAAGTTAAATGGGTGAATGTTCTAAATTAAATGCCATAAAATGTATATGTTTTATAAATGTATATATTTAACCTTGGTAGCCCTAAAATAAATGAGAATTGTTATATAACCATTTATAGAAACACAAATAAAATGCAAAATTCCATTATTTCTCAGAAATCAACCCTAGTACATGGATGCTTACATTTGCAGGTTGGAGCTCCATGTCAGCTCTGCGTGAACACCAGCTGTGACTACAAAACAGCCCAGCCAGCTTCCAACCACCTCCAATTAAAGGGGTCATATGATGTTGCTAAAAATAACATTATTTGGTGTAATGAAATGTATCGACGAGACAAAAACATTAAAACCCATTATAAATTATAAGGATTATAATGACTAATACTATCTTTTTACGCGTTGCATTGCATCGCGCCGCGTAAACATAAAACCATGTCTGCATTTGTGATCAGAGAAATGACAAACTACAAACGCTATTCTACACTGCTCAAAACTCGCCTTTGGATATTGTCCTCTTTTGGAAGGCCAAACAAAGTAGTTTCGCTTTCACAACGGAATTGGTGGAAGTGTCTGTCAGTAAGAAATGACACTGACCAGAGAGCTTTAACATTGTTTAATACCCATCAGAACCAATCCGTTTACTACTCAATCAGAGCACCACCCTTCGAGAGGTTGAGTGTTCGTAGTCATCCTAGTTTTGCGGTTTAACACCGGTAGCCGTTGACCCAGCTCCTCCCTGGCCTGCCCTTTCTTATTTTTGCTTTTGTTTCTTTTTGTTTTTTGTTTGTTTGTTTTTTTCCCCTTCCTTACAGAAAGTGATGCACACTCGCAAAAGACACTCAGAGCTCTACCATGAACTCAACCACTCCACCAAGTTCCACACCATAGACAGGTATAACAGGGACCCTGCCATGTCCTCCTTCAAGGTAAGACCCCTTTAACCTGCGACCCCACACTGATACCCATCCCTGATACGCTCAAATCGTACACCACTCTATAAGCTCCACTTTAAGTGAAATAATCTTGTCCTGTGTTTTCTAAAAGTCCTGCATAATTGCGTCACAACGTCGGTAATGTATTACCATGCTCACATGCTGCAGGAGTTTTAAAGCAATAGTAACTGGAGCACTAAATTGATTACTTGAATTACTAATAATAGTTACATAAATAATTTGTTACTGCAGAAAACTTATTGTTTTAATGTTGTATTAATGTATTTAATTCCTTTTAACTTTAGCTTTAAAATAGCTGTGATTAAAATTCATAAACATTTTAATATTAAATATGATGCAAATGCATATGCTAGCTTATAAATGAAAAATAAATACATAGTTTCTATCACAATTTATTCACTCTCATGTTGTTTTAAACCTGTATGACTTTTTCTGACTTTTAATATAAGGACAAACATTTTTTTAAATATATTTTATGTTTCACAGAAGAAAGAAAAGCATGCATGCTTGGAACGACGTGAGTGTGAATAAATGATAACAGAATTTTCATTTTTGGGTGAAATATCTCTTTAAAAGTAAAAAAAAAAATGATGGGGAGTAAACAAGTTTGTATTTTGGTACTTGGATTTAAAAAAAAAAAATTTGAAATCCACCTGGTGTTTGGAAAAACTCATCTTTATCAGTGCATGCACTGCTTCCCATTTCTCCAAGCCTTGTGTTTTGTAAGCTAATTAGTACAGTATTAATAGTTGGATCATATTCAGTCTCCTTCCATTAAGCTTCTCAAAGTACACCTGCCTGCTCTCCTATCTGCTTTCCCTGGAAATAGCTGACTGTTCATCTTTGCATTAGCTAGACTGCTGAATCTTTAATGTTCTATTAGTGGAAGGAATATTGCAAACATCCATACGCCAGTGTCCAGAGGCTTTTGTCATTAAGATTTAAAAACAAATACCCTGCGGAAAATTACCTGCCCGCAATTTGTGACAAGTGTATACTTTGGTGGCATTTGCCACATGCTCACTCATTTTTCATTTGGATCATGCTGTCTGCAGCTTCAATTACAGCCTATTTCAGCCCATTAGATCCTTGTGCTGCATTACTTTTCACCAGAGGCGTGTCCTGTGGTGGCCCTGGCCACCTGAGTGATTTGATTGGTCACCCCAAAATTCTAAACTGTGATTGGCCATCTCTTAAGTTATCAGTGAAGATGGATTATGTTTCTTGACAATGAGTCTGTACATGGGCCACTCCAGTCAAAAAGGTCTGGACACACCACTACTGGATAACTTCAGACAAGCATTAGCGGTTCATGTTCTTATATTACAGAGAATCAATCTCTTTCTAACTGCTTTTCAAATGCTGACAGTATTGATGAATCATGATGCTTTTAGCATTTGCCTTTCAAATCCCAGCGGGACAGCAACTGTAGAATAATTCTTTTGATTTCATTCCACAGGTTTGATTATATTGACAATGCTATAATTACAGCGATAATGGGCAGGAGAGTTTGAAAAAAATGAAATTTCACATTCATAATTATTATAATAACCCAGTGCCTAAGACAATCAATTATTTGGATTTCTTCTTTAGGTCAGGACTGGTGTGAGAGTGATTTTCCACTGAATGTGATCGCATAAAGATGTGGTTTTCAAATATGTATGAACATAACTATAATCTAAAAGACAAGTGCACTTTACACAGTTACCTTTCACAGGTGCACTTTTACAGTTTGTTTGGATCCTACATTACTTTCTCTAAAGAACAGTCTACCTCATGAAACCACATCTACCTCAAAAAGTATCACGTTATAACAGCAAATCTGTGCTAAAAAGTGCCATGCCAGTGGTCATTAAACCCTTCTAACAATCTGGCCGACTTCACAGGTTCCTCCTCCACCTCCTCCACGACAATCTGAGCCTTTAACACGGAAAATGAGCTACGTTTACAAAGAGAGCCAATGTAAGCATGTCAACCAAACTCTGTATTCCCAACCCCATGTGGTAGGGCCCTGGTTTATAGATGCTCTCATTGGTGCAGTGTAAACCCTCATTTGTAGAGTTAAGTGGTGTAGAGGACTAAATGTTAGGTTGATTTTTTTTTTCCCGTTAACTCAGCGTGGAATAATCCATTCAGTGTTGTGATATACTGTTGTAAATCTCACAGCCTTGTGCTGTCATTGTGCTTGTGCTGGTGCTATTTTAAACCCTTTATTTTTTTTTTAAACCAAACTGTACATATAAATTCTTATAAACCACAAAAACTTTCAATTTATTAAAATTAGTTTTAAAACATCATAAACACAAAAAACGTAATGTGGCCACAAATCTGCATTAAAGTGAGAACAACCTGTTTGGTATACGGTAAGCAAGCACATACTGTTCTAGCAACAAGGTAATACTTACGATATTAGAAGTTAATTTGGTCAGAAACGTGTGTGGGCTGTTAAAGAGATGAGTGCACATTTGGGAAAAATCTAAGCCATTTTTCGCCTCCTGACTTATTGTAGACTTTCCTTTTATCCCATTTGATCATTCTAACAGCTGGTGAGGAAAGTGAGCTTAGTGGGGTCTCTTAACACATCCAAATGCCCCCTTCCAGACACTGTCCATTTCTTCTAATCATCTTTCTCTCTCTATTTCCCTCCTATATGCGCTGACTTCAATCTTTCGGGGTTCGCTTCATCTTGTTCTTTTTTTTCTACGGGGACAGTGGAGACGCCTTAGTCACTTGCAGTCCGTTAAATTGCTTGTGTTAGTGCGAATGGAGCTTGATGCAGTTTGAAAGGCAGTTAACCTCTAAGTGAAGATGCTAGCGGGGCCAATTGCTGTAGCGGAGGCACCCCATATGGTCCCAAATGGATGAAGGACTAGTACCCTGTGTTCAATCTATTCATGCTAATGGGGATCCTACAAATGAACACAGCGGGGAACTTGAGAGCAGAGGAAGGCAGCAGTCTGGCTCTTGAAATATGTATTAGCTGAAAACTTCTGCTCTTACACCCACTGAGTGTTTTATGAAAGAGTAAACATCATAAATGCATGCACGGAGTTAGCAATAATGTAAGATTTGAACAATCCCCTAAACTTAACTTAGGCACATAACCGGCATAATGTATTCTATGGACATGACTGATGCTTTAAATCATGTAGTTGTTACATTTCTATGCATTTTTCTTATAAAGGACATATAAAAAAATGTTGAGGGTAAAATTTGTGATTTATTATTTTTTAAATAAAAAGCATAAATTGCCATATAAATTACAATTGAATTCTATATAATACTCATCAAGGAAATGCATGAACTTTTACAGTAAATTATTAAAATAAAAAATTTAATTGTTTTTGTAAATAAAAACATGAGCCACAATTTAAATATTGTATGGAAAAAGTTTTTTTTTCCCTTAATCTTTTGTAATGAGTTCTGTACATTAGGGATTTTTTTTCCCCCTGCAAATAATTCAACCACAGTTTTTTAAACGGAAATAAATTTATAGAGCAGAGACCAGAATATCCTAAAGTCTTCTGGTAAAATACATTATGGCTAACTCATCTGTAATCTGGAAAACATTGCTGGCTTTTTTTATAAAAAATATATTTGCAGCTAAAATATTTATCCTACTTAAGTCAAGTCACCTACTTAAAATATGTCTAGGTGTTAAAGGCCTTCATCTGCAATTAGAAAGTTCAATCTGGCATTATTACATTTCGTGAGCCCTATCAAATAGTACTATTCAAACTGCTTTCTAGTAAAAATGGCTCATTAAAACTTTCAAAACCCTATAGCACTGATAATATATAGTATCAGTAGTACAGTGGTTTCATGAATCTAATATTGTAATTGTCGTGCTTTAAAGGTTATGCTCTGAACGTTTATCAGTACTCTTGGTGTGTGTGTGTGTGTGTGTGTGTGTGATTATAAGTACACATTAGTGCGCATCTGTGAGTGTTTAGCTATTCTTAGCATGTTTGGTTATGCCTCATTGAAACTGTTTCCCTGCAGGTGAGTTGAATTATTGGTATCTGAGCCCAACTGTGAAGTTCAGGTGTTTGAGACAATTTGCTACTTTGAGGACGAGTAGCATATGTATGTTTTCACCCATGTCGATTTTCTCTCATAATAGTTTCCTCATTTACTAGAGCTTCATCCCTCTCGGGTATTAAATGAATAACTGATTTTTTGCCATCTTGTATTTGCCTTTTGTCCACACAGAATTTTCTTTGTGGAGTATTGTGTTGACTGAACTTGAAGCAGATGCACCATCAAATAGCTTAATGAAGGGGCTTAAGCTGGGATGGGACTCTTACACACTCATACACACACAGCCAAATGCTAATTTGCAGTCTGTGCCAATTAAGACGTAATTAGTGAGATATGTCATGTCTGCAGATTTCACCATGTAGGACTGTGTTCCTGCTGTATTGTAGCTCAGCTCATATCTGGATCGTGGTATAGAAGGGATCATCTTAATTTCTGTGACAGTTTTGTGTCTATTTTGCCCTTTTGTGTTTTTTTTTCTAACATTGAACTGAGTAGAATAGATTACAGACTATTAGCAGAGCTGACATAATGCAGTATAACTCAGCAATGGCTGTCATGGCAGAGAGACCAGATAAGGCTTTTAGCGCATTATCCTTTATACATAATGTATGACTTTATAATGGAGGGAACTCAGAGATCATGTATGCAATGAAGGTGACCGTATACATCAACATTTATTGTGGTTATCTGATTATAGTTAATACAATATAGAAGTTATGATACATATACCACTGAAACAAACAGCCTAATCTGTACATTATCCCATAATTCTGGCCTTTTATTCTGGTTTGGAGACCCCAAAGCTCACTGATATCTCTTTTGTCCTGTAATGTATAAATGTACAGGGGAGAATTCATTAAGATTGCATCATTATTTGCACAATGCTGCTAGTGTTGTTTCAGCAAATGTACACTAAAGAAATTATGCTAATTAAATTTAACATTTATGATATCTCTTTTGTCCTGTAATGTATAAATGTACAGGGGAGAATTCATTAAGATTGCATCATTTATTTGCACAATGCTGCTAGTGTTGTTTCAGCAAATGTACACTAAAGAAATTATGCTAATTAAATTTAACATTTAATGCAAACATGCCTAAAAAATGTGGTGTTCAACACAATTTGCATGACACTATTGTATCTTTTGAAAGGTTTTCAGTGTCATATTGTGGACAATGCAGTAGACTATACTGCAATCTGGCATACTTTACCTGGACTAGTTTTATCACTCCAATCCAGACACCTCAATTGGCTTTAGTGTTTAGGCTTTAGAATGCTAAAATTATATAAATAGCCAGTTATAATGCTCTTCTCCATTATTTAAATTTTAATTAATTACTGCTACCAAATTGGCAAAACTAAGATTATTTAGTGAATTCACCCCAAACACTCATCTCTGACAAAGGCCTTGTCGTTCTATTCTGCTTCTTGTTCTGTGTTTCATACCCACATTGTTTTACTTGATCCACTATTTTTTTTCTTTCTTTATATATTGCTTATTATTTTGTGTATTGATGCATTTTGTTTTTGTCATAATGCACTGCTGCCTGTCTTTGTCTTTCCTTGGTTTGAAACTACATGTTTTTTGTCATAGTTTGACTGTAGCCAGACAGTCAGCAGACCCAAGGGCGACAAACAGAAAAAAGGTAACAGAAAAAAAAATCTCATCCAGAGAGCAGCGTGTGTGTGAGCCATAGAGTCATAGAGTGTTTCTTTTTGTCCTTTCCACCCTATAGTTTCCATAGAAACTTCTAGGCCAGTACAGAACTCCCACAGCAACTAATCTTGCTCTCCCCCACTGCCCTGCTGCTGTAGACACTGCTCCTTTCACATCTTTCCTTTGTTTCATTGTGCAACAGCCGACTTCTTCTCTGACCTGTGCTTTCTCATTTGTGTGGTGGACACAGACTGTAGGTTGTGGTCACTGCTGTGTTGCTGTACCTTCCTTTCTGTCAGCTCAAACGTATTACTAGTTCTCGAATCCCCAAAGTGTCTTTGTGTAGAAGGGGAGAAACAGTTGTTAACTCTGTAAAAACGTAAATTGGTGAATCTTTCTTGGGTAAAAAGAAAAAGAAAAAAAAAACTGACTTTGGTGGGCAAAAAGATTGAAAAATGCGAGATGGAATTGATGACTAAATGTTATGAAGGAAGAGATGAGGAAAATCAAAGGAGTGATTCAAATATCATTTTCAGAAATCATTTTCATATACCTCATCGATGGTCTAGGGTAGCGCAGACTATATGTGTTCTTGCTGATGTGCATTCCTGCCCATCACTACTTTCAGAAAAGGGAGGAAGGAAAGAGAGAATGAGGGAGTGACATCCATTCTTAAAGTCTTTAAGAATCCTCTATAGGGACTAGCTAGAAAATTAAAGACAGAGTTGCTCTTTTCAAAAATGTAGTGAGTTGCCTACCAAGACAGCATTTTAAGGGCTTATAGGTGTACTCCTGATGTGAAAGCTATTTCAAATGGTAGGCAGCAACATTATCCTGCCTCCTAATATTTCTCATTTTGGATAATTTCTGAGGCAGCATGATATATATCCTTTGCAAAGCAAGGAATGAAGCTCATAATTGTAAGTGAAGTGACATTTATAGTATGGCTGAAATGCACTACACAGCTTTCTAAACAAATTCTAAAACAATAGTAATCCTAAACTTGCTGACTTTGTTTACAGAGAAAAACTGGGCATCATACACTAAATGACCTCCAACTGAATGGAATTAAATTTGGAGTATATGCCCACTATGCAATATTCTCCTTTATTTTTCTTTTCTCCCATCCTCATTTTTATTGCAACAGAGGGAAAAGCGATGGAACATTTCGTCTGCCGGAGGTGAAAAGAATTCTTCGAGTGTAAGTAGAAAAGGCCTGACAAGGAGAGATGGAGAAAGCTAGAGGAAGTGAAGGAGGGTTGTTGGGAGCGAAGCGATCGGGAGGAAGAGAGATGGAGGGGAAAGGAAATACGCAAGAGCAGCACAATCGCGTTAGCATTCTCTTAGGAATAAAGTCGGGCTCCTCTTCAACATTAACAACACTTCTGCTCGACAAAATGTTCCTTCTTCAGAGTTTAGCATGCAAATTGGCTGCCAGATTATGCTTTTTGTATCCATTTTGCCAACTGTCAGCCTGTTACATTGGGTGAATTATAATCAGGCTGCTGTCGACCCCTTGTGGATGGTAACTTGCTTACACAAGCCTGCAAATGCAAATCAGATTTTTTTTTTAGGTTGTAAATGAGAGCCAAAAGAAAAGATGTCCAGTTTGCTCTCTACTCAATAATAACGTCACAATGTGCATGTGTGAATTTAGTGTGTGTGTGTGTGTGTGTGTGTGTGTCTTGATATTTTCATTTCCATGGTAACCAGCCAACCCACCCTTGAGTTTAAGCATCTCCCTTCACAAACACTCACGAACAAGAGGTAGGCGGAGAAACTTATTCTCAGTCATACCACAGACGAGTCATTTACGTGGTGTTTTCCAATCTCCCCGATCTGTCACACATGCAATCAGTGGGCATTTGAGCTGAGGGGGAGCCGACAGGAACCCTGAAATTGATCGCCTCAGACGTTTCCAAATATGCAGGTTCATACATCTCATTTTCGGGGAAGTTGGGAATAGATTTGAGAGGAGGGGAACTGCAAGATGAGTTTGTCAGGTCTCAACAAAGTCCCCTTCGAGTGGTCTGTCTCTCATTTATATATATATATATATATATATATATATATGTATGTATGTAAAAACGCAGCACAGACCACCACTAATACCGATGAGTGAGCCGCTCCATATGTTGTATACACCAGTCGAAATGTAGCAAGGCTATAAGGCCATTTAGTCTTTATGCTGCTGTCGAAACATGCATTCAGGCACATTAAATGCGAATTACAAATGCCCAAGCACATTTCCATTAGTTACGTTCCAGATGAGATCAAATTTAGTTTTTCAGCTTATGATGCTCTTGGCATGTCTAAAAACTACTATGGTAGTGATGGATTCTGCCAGAACACCATAGATATGGGTTATTTTGTTATAGCACTGTAAAATTAAAATACATTTATTTTTTTGTATAAACAAATATAGTTTTTGTTTTTATAGCGGTGGCTGACCCCAAATGTGTATGTAGTGTGAATAAGTGTGTATATAATATATTTTAATTTATTATATATATTTTTTTTTTTAACTGTTCATGTTTTATATCCGTAATATTTGATCAAAAGTAGAGTAAAAAGAGTAATATTGTGAAATATTATTACAATTAAAATAACTCTTTTTTTATTTTATTGTTATGATATAAAATGTCATTTATTCCTTTGATGGTAAAGATTCATTTTCAGCAGTCATTACTTCAGTCTTCAGTGTCACATGATCCTTCAGAAATCATTCTAAAATGCTGATTTGCTGCTCAATAAATATTTATTAATATTACCCATGTTGAAAACAGTTGAGCAGCTTAATTTTTTAAAAATAATTCTTTGATAAATAGAAAGTTCAAAGGAACAGCATTTAGGCCTATTTGAAATAGAAATCTTCTATAGCATTATAAATGTCTATACTGTAACTTTTAATCAATTTAATGCATCCTTGCTGAATATAAGTATTAGTTTATATTAAATACTTATTATAATATTAATAAAACAAAAAATATATTTTGAACCCATCGCTTTTGAACAATAGTCTATATAACTTACGGTTAGCCACCACTTAAATTATTTTATTTTATTATTA